>NC_031790.1:3632649-3639277 GCF_001522545.3 Parus major
TTTCAGGGTGCACAGGTGCCTGTGAGTGCCGCCAGGTGTACCCAGGTGTGGGGGTACCGCCTGTGGGGTACCGGTGCGTGTGCAGGGGGTGTGTGAGGTCTTGACCTGTGCTGGAGACCCCCAGGTGAGCTGTGTCACAAATCCGCACAGCCCTCTGCAGCTCCAGCATCCAAATTGCGTTAATTGGGTTTTCAGACCGGCTTCCCCACGCCCTGCCTGCCCCACAGCCGTGTCCGCAGGGCGCCCGCCCCACAGGAGGCGCTCGGACGCGGGGAGCGCGACACGCCCGGACGCGGGAGCGCGATAAAGTCCTCACTGTCAAACATGCGCTGCTGAACCCGAACCGCAGAAGCAGCCAGAGCCCCGCTCTTTGCTCTGCTCAGGGGGGAACTGCAGCAGCCCAGCCGCAGCAGGGAATAAAAACAAACCAGAAATAAACCCCCATTTGCCACAACCTCCTCCCAAGATAAATCCTCAGAGCCCACCTCAGCTGGGGGAAGTTTGACTTATTTTGAGCCATTGCAGTTAACACAGTAACTGTGCTATTTATCGTGGTATAGGCGTTGAGACAGCAGGAAATGTAAATAATTAAAATGTATTTGGGGGAAATGCTTCCTCATGCCCTCTTTGTTCCTAAAATAACGGGAGCTCAGCTGGACACCCAAAGACCTTACTGGGGTGCTCGGGTCTACGCTGTTTAACCCTCCCGTGATGAATTGGGTGCTCGTGGCTGAGCTGATGGGGTGCTCATGCATCAAATAATCGGTCACTTATGCACAAAAGGGCATTCCTGCATTTATTAATTGGAATTTGCCTACACAAAAAGGCAGGAGAGGCTGAGCTGTGCCAGGGGAGCTCTCAAGCAGAGAGGGGACAAGGCACGGCACAGTTTGTGTCCCTCTGCGAGGATGCGTCGCCCTTGGCACGGGCACTGGCAGCTCCCAGCACAGGATGCCCCCTCCTCCACCTCACCAGCTCAGCTCCAGAGCCAAAGTCTTCTCCAATGTTCTATGAAGCTCCATCATCGTCCTCATCACCCCCATCTTCCTCCGAGAGCTCTTCCTCGTGGGTTTCAGACACGGCACCATCTTCCACTGGGGCGAGGAGAGGCAGGGCTGTGGCAGGGGGGCCTCGAGCCCCCACTGAGGGTGAAGCCCCCCTGCTACAAACCCCACCCGAGAGTGGGAACGCTGCCACTGTCGCACCTCATGGCCTCACAGCACCGTGTCCATCCCCCCGAGCAGCCCCCGCTCCATCCCCGGCACCGAGCGGCGAGCCCGAGCTGCCGGCAGCGCCCCCGGGGGACCCGGAGCACCCCCGAGTGACCCCAGAGCCCACGGCTCGGTGACACTCACGGGTGACGCGCTGCCCGCTGAGATAGACCGGCCCAGCTCCGCACTGGAGCACGAAGGTGACGGGAGGGACGAGCTCCAGACCTTTGAGGTTGATCTGCAAAGAACCGCAGCTCAGAGACCCCCGGCCCCAGGTGTCACCCCTGGGCAGAGACTGCGAGCGGGCTGCCCTTACCATGGGGAGCAGGGAGCTCCTCAGAGCCGCGATGGGCACCGGCCTGTGCTCCCCGGAGGCGTTTTTGGAATCCACAGCCACCACGTGCAGCTCGTCCCTGGCCTCAGCCCCCAGGCAGATCTGCAGGGCCGAGCACAGAGCCCATGGCAGGGAGCCGCCGGCCCGAGCTCCGGCAGGGCCCTGCCCAGGGCTCGCATCTCACCGTTCTCAGCAGCACCAGGTGCTCCAAAAAGTCATCGTCCTCCTTCACCACGCAGCTCCGGGCGCCCGTGGCCAGCCGGCAGCCTGGGAGAGACGGCGGGGTCCGCGCACGCAGAGGCTGCCCCCTCCCAAGAGCAAAGGAAAGGTGTTCTCCCCACCCGAAACCAGAAGGGAGGCTTTCTCCCGTGGGAAAGCGGGGGTCACAGCCAGCCCGGCTGCCTGCAGAGCAAAGCCACCATCCCTCAGCTCATCCTGGGGCTGCCAGCTCCGTACCCCAGAGCGCAGCCACGGGCCGATCCTCTGACAGCGACCGCGAGAAGTAAAACGAGCTGTTCATCCTCCGAGGTAAATACAACAGCCGAGACCGCAGCAGCCGCAGGGCAACGAGCCCCCGCCCTCACAGCGGCTGCTAATAAAGGAAAGGGAGATCCCAGGAGGTGCAGGTGGGGAATACAGAGCAGGTGCGGGGATCGGCATCAAAGCACCCACCACCTCCTCACATCCCCCAGCAGCACCCACAGCCCACCGGAGCACACTTCAGCTTGATTAGAGATGAGGCCACCAGCGAGACCCCTGTTCTCTGGGACCCCTGTTCTCTGAGACCCCTGAGGCCCTCGTTCCCCGGGTCCCCTGCTCCCCGGGACCCCTGTGCTCCGGGACCCCTGAGACCCCTGTTCTCTGAGACCCCTGTTCTCCGGGACCCCTGAGACCCCTGCTCCCCGGGACCCCCGTTCCCCGAGCCAGCCCACCCCACCCACCGCTGCAGGTGAAGTCACCCGTGAGCACAGAGCTCCTGGGCTGGGTTGGGCTGGAACCCTCAGTGCAGGACCAGCCCAAGGGGGACATGCGGGACCTGCTGTGCTCAGGGTCGGCTGCCGGGACCGGGGATGAGCCCCCCAGGTATCACTAGACCCGGGTCTGAGGCTCTGAACTGGGAACACCCCGGAGCTGCGTTTCTTCTCTTTATTTAGTGATTTCATCGTTGCGGGGTGTTAAAAGCAGAAGAAAGACCCTGCAGTATCTCAGGTCCAGTTCCTGTGCAGGAGCTGGGATTTCCCTGGCACCAGGAGGTGGCACTGGGAACCTCTGACAGTTCTGCCTGCCCTCCTGGGGTGTGGGCTTAGGGGCAGGGCTTAGGGGTAGCACCATGGCTTTTCCCTGCTAGCCACAGCCCCGGGAGGGGGCACGGATCCCCCGAACCTCGGGCAGCCACCCGGGAACAGCACGTGGAGCGGCACCTTCTGATCCGGACAGATTTGGAGGCACTGCAGAGATCCAGAGGTTTATTTCACATGGCAGGGACGACACAAACCAGGACAAAAACTGTCCAGGCACTGAATATACTGACACCGACTTGTGCCCAAGGGTGCTGCGGGGCAGGGCACGTCTGCACGCGTGTGAGATGACAATCCACCTCCCGTTCCCGAGCAGCACGGACACCAACATCTGTCCCAAACGAGAGGGACAAACTGCCAAGAGATCTGATAAGGTCCTGATTCCCCGGGTTTGGGAGTCCTCCGTGCTCGTAGCTCCCCTCATTCCCCTGAGCTTTTCCTTTGCTGAAGGCATCGCTGCAGCTCCTGGAATTGCACTCAGCCCTGGAATGCAGCAGCTGGGGCAGGGATGGAACCCCTGGGATGGGCTTGAGCCTGCAGGAGGCTCTTCTCTCCTTCTCAACAGACTGTCCAAAACTGGCCAAGCCTGGGAAGACAGGTTCCTTTGTCCTTCAAGAAAGCAGAACTGGCAGTCTCCACATCCCACTGCCAGCCGTGCCAGGAACACCCCAGATAGGAGTTTCCCCTGTCCACACATCCCTGAGGCTTTGCTGCCCCTTGGCGAGCAGCTCCAGAGCTTTTCCCCAGCTCCAGGTCTCCAGCACCACCGGCACGAAGGAGCTGGTATCGTCCCAAAACCACCAGCGTTCCCACGGGAGATCCTCCTCCTCTTCGGGTCAGTGCAGGCTCCCGCCACCACCGTCACCCCTGGTGCCGCTTCTCCAAGCCCGGCCCTGCAAGGAGAGGGTGGGAGGTGACACAGAGTCACCCACCGGGCTCAGCTGGGGACAGGGACCCGCAGGCACCACCTCAGCAGGCACAGAGGGGATCCAGGAGCACCACTCGCGAGGTGTGCAGCTCCAGCGAGCCGAGGAGGCAGCAGCCCAAGGGGGGTTCCAGCTCCCGGGGCGGTACGGAGGTGTCGGGAGCCGTGGCCGGGCTGACACCGGACCCACGTGCCCGGAGCCGGGCAGCAGCCTGGGGCTGGCACCGGGCTGCGGTCCCCGGGGAGGGCGGCGGCCAAGGCGGGCAGAGGAGGGGCCGGAGGGGTGATGAGCCGGCCGGGGGACATTCTCCTCCCAGCTCTCGGCTGCTCCCAGTCAGTCGGACGGACCCGCGGGCGTCTCTCCGCCAGCAAACCTGAAATGGGGGAGCGCAGGGGGTGAGAGCCCAGCCCCTCCCACCGTCCACCGTCCCGTGTTCCCAGCGTGGGTGAATCCTTTCCAGGGAGCATTTCTGGCACTTCTGTCTGCGCATCCCTGCTGCCCTCGGGCGTCAGGAGGGAAACACGGTTAAAATCCACAGTAACCAGAATAACTCCAGCTTTGTCATACTAATTAAAAAAAACCTCAAGGTGGAAAAACCCCACCCTGCAATTTGGAGGTGTAAATCCGTGTCAGGGTGCCGGCAGCGCAGAGTCACAGCACGGCAGTCTCTGCCAGCCCCCTGCTCTGCCAGCCCCCTGCTCTGCCAGCCCCCTGCTCTGCCAGCCCCCTGCCCTGCCAGCCCTGCCAGCCTTTCCAGCCCCCTGCCCTGCCAGTCCCCTGCTCTGCCAGCCCCCTGCTCTGCCAGCCCTGCCAGCTCCCTGTTCTGCCACCTCCCTGTTCTGCCAGCTCCCTGCTCTGCCAGCCCCCTGCTCTGCCAGCCCCCTGCTCTGCCGGCCCCCTGCTCTGCCAGCCCCCTGCTCTGCCAGCCCTGCCAGCCCCCTGCTCTGCCAGCCCCCTGCTCTGCCATCACGCTGCCGGCTCCGGGAGCGCATTTCCCGTCAAGGGATGGAGCGGGATGAAATGAATACCCTTCCCAGATTTACACCGCTGGAGGGCAAAGCAACCTGCAGAGCCTAGAGTGGCGACGGCAGCCGCAGTGCCTCGCTCCGGAGGGGGTCCCCGCGTTTTCCTTCTTTAGCAGCAGAAAGTGGGATCGGGAAGAGAAGGGGGGAAATTCCAGGCTTTGGGACACATTCCTGCTCAGCTGGTTGGCTTCCCTGTTCACCACCCGTGTTTCCTTCACCCAGGAACAGCGGACCAGATCCTGGCGGGCTGGAGTGGGACTGGTTGGGACTCCAGTTTTGCAGCCCAGTGGAGGGGCCAGAGCTTTAGGGGAACATCAGGGAAGAGGGCAGTGGTGCCCGGTCCCACATCCCAGAGCCTCTCCCGTGTACCCCGACATCTGGCGGCTCTCCCAGCTCTGCACTGCACTGTCAGAGCACAGTCCCACCATTGACAGCCCCACCAGTCACAACCCTGAGGGACGGACCGGACCCCCCGAGCCCCTCCCGAGCAAATACCTCCAGGTACCTACTCATCCAGCTGTGAACTCAGCCTGCTCCGCGCGTCCTGCAGCCGCGACTCTCCCAGGGGCCGTTGCCGGTGGCCACTGCCCCGGGGCGGAGAAGTCTCCTCTGCTCTGCTGCCGCTGCCCCGAGCCTCGCCGTCCTCCCCGGGGCGCCCGGAGGCCGCCTTGCTGTCCTCTGCAGGCCCCCCCCGAGGGCTGAAGGCGCAGGGGCAGCGCTGCAGGTCCTGTGAGACGGCGTGGAGCCGGCGGTCGGCGCGGCGGGGGCAGCACAGCAGCTTGCGGAAGGCGCTCCTGAAGTCGGGGCTGCGGCAGTAGATGATGGGGTTGAAGGCTGAGTTGATGTAGCCCAACCAGTTGAGGAAAAGAAAGAGCTGGTCCGGCACCAGTGACCGGCAGAAGACCTTGATGATGTTGGCCACAAAGAAGGGCAGCCAGCAGAGCGTGAAGATGCCCATGATGATGCCCAGGGTTTTGAGCGCCTTGTGCTCCTTGATGGCGAGCAGACGGGAGGGCCGCCTGCGCCGGCTGCCCCCGGCCGCGGGGCTGGGGGGCTCCCGCAGGAACCTCACCTTGTCCTTGCCAATGAGCTGGACGTGCCGCGTGGCCACGGCGAAAACTCGGATGTAGACGAAGATCATGACGAGCAGGGGCACGTAGAAGGAGATGGTGGAGGAGATGATGGCATAGGTGACGTTGGTGACAAAGTCGCAGCAGCGCGGGTCGTCGTAGCAGCGTGCCGCCTGCTCGTCCGCCCCGTCCCGCCACCAGTGGTTCATGATGGGCAGGAAGGAGATGAAGGCAGAGATGGCCCACACCAGGCACACCACGGCCCGCGCCCGGCCCTTGGTCATCAGCGCCTCGTACTGCAGCGGGGAGGTGATGGCGAGGTAGCGATCCACGGCGATGGCACACAGCGTCTCGATGCTGGCCGTGACACACAGCACGTCCAGCGAGGTCCAGAGCTCGCACACCGTCGTGCCGTAGGGCCAGTGGCCGCTCAGCAGGATGGTGGCCCCTGGCGGCACCACCAGCAAGCCCATGATGAGGTCGGCGCACGCCAAGGAGGTGATGAAGACGTTGGTCATGGTCTGCAGCCGCGGCGTCCTGGCGATGGCCGCGATCACCAGCAAGTTACCGGCCACGGTGACCAGGACGGTGAGGCTGATGGCGGTCCCCAGCACCCACTGCCGGCCCAGGCTGCCGGCCCCGCTGCAGTTGCCGGAGCCCCCCCAGGCGCTGCCGTTGCCCGTGAGGAGGGGGCTCATCTCGGCCGGGCTGGGGGCACCGGCCCCGCGCCCCGCCGTGCGCTCCCCGCCGCGCTCCCGGCGCAG
>NC_031790.1:3639530-3640711 GCF_001522545.3 Parus major
GGGCGAGGGAAGGGGAGCACCTCCTCCCCCCGGACGCGCTGCCCCGGCCCGCCCCGCTCCCCCCGGCATCCCCGCCGGGTTCCTCAGCCCCTCGCCGAGCCCTCCCGCCCTTCTCCGTGCTCTCCATCCCCTCCCTGTGCCCTGCAGCCCCTCTCTGAGTGCCCAGTCCCAGAGATGTGTCCCTGTTCTCCTCGCACCCTGCACCCTGCCGTGCTCACCATCCCCTCCCCGTGCGCTCTGCTCAGCCTCTCCCTGATGTCCAGGAGAGACTGTCCCCCTCCCCCGACATCAGCATGGGCTTGGCAAGGTGACAGCCCGCTTCCAACCAGGGTCACAGTCACCATTTCACTTCTTATTTATTGCCTGAACCTCCTTCCCGGTGGATGGAGGAGATCTTTCTTGCTTCCCTTCCTGAGTTTGGGTGGGTGCTGGTGTTTGGAGACCCTCAGCCACTCTTCCTGCCCCACTCACTTGGCACTGGAGAACTGCCAAAACTCTGGGAGGCTCCACAGCCCCATCACTGTTCCCAGGGCCCCTGGGCAGACTCCAGAGTGGATCATCTTTCCCTATCAGTTAT
Source organism: Parus major (assembly GCF_001522545.3). NCBI lineage: Eukaryota > Metazoa > Chordata > Aves > Passeriformes > Paridae > Parus > Parus major. Next base: position 3,640,108 of record NC_031790.1, read on the forward strand.
TTATACAAATACTGTAACTTCTAAGACAGACGGTCTCCAAATGTGGCAGTTTGAAGTTTCAGCCAAATGGGGGAATGTTGACAAAGACGGAAAAAATATGTGTAAAAATGATCTGGTTGGCATTTCTTCCCATTCATGAGCTACGAAAGCAGAGTCCTTTGGTTTTACGAGCTTGATCTTTACAAGGCTGTTTTGGATTTTCAAAGCCCTTGGCCAAAGGCTTGATCTGATCCCACTCAGCCGTTTTCTGCTGGCTGGGACCAAGCTAGGAATTATTGTTCACAGAGCAGTTTGTGCTGGCCCCAGAACAGCCCAAGGCACAGACACAGCGTGTGCAGGGGGCTGCACACCCAGCTGCAGAGGATGTCGGCACACGGGGCTGGATTTGTGTCTGAAAGTAAAGCAAGAGCATCCGTGGGAACGGCCCTGGATAATGAGGGCTTGGGAATCGGCTGTGTGGAGTCACCAAAGGCCAGGCACGGGGCAGGATGCCCAGCCCTGCCACCACCCTGCAGTGACCAGGGCTGCTGCTGGCTTCCCACTCTTCCCTACACTTTGCATCCTCACCTCTGCTTCCCATCCTTCCCATCCTCACCTCTGCTTC
>NC_031790.1:3640858-3648601 GCF_001522545.3 Parus major
GCCTCCTCTTCCCATCCTTCCCATCCTCACCTCTGCTTCCAATCCTTCCCATCCCTGCCTCCTCTTCCCATCCCTGCTTCAGTTCCCTGGCAGCCCCAGTGGGCCTGCAGAGCTGGGCTGTGTGCTGGCTCCCACACCCCAAAGGGGCTGCCAGACCCCTCCCTAGCGATTTTACAGCCTGTTTTCCTGCAGACGGTCCCTCATGGCATTTTCTGGCCTTCCTCACCCTGCCGTGCCCAGGAGGGAGCTGCCCCTGCATTCTGAGCCACAGACAGACCCACTGCCCACAGCAGGACAGACCCACTGCCCACAGCAGGACAGACACACTGCCCACAGCAGGACAGACACAGTGGCCACAGCAGGACAGACACAGTGGCCACAGCAGGACAGACACAGTGGCCACAGCAGGACAGACCCACTGCCCACAGCAGGACAGACACACTGCCCACAGCAGGACAGACACAGTGGCCACAGCAGGACAGACACACTCCCCACAGCAGGACAGACAGCCAGGAGCTCCCGAGGGGCCAAGCAGACCCCAGCCCCCCATCCTGATGGCTTCTCCCTGGAACTCCCATCAGTGCCAGTCCCGGACAGGGCTCCACGTCCTGCCCCGTTCCCAGGGATCAGACAGGACTGGGGAGAGGAAGGGAGAGTCCCAGGCCTTCCATCACTGCTGGGGAAGTAACGTGGCCCCGTATCTTTGTCCCACTTTTACAGCTGGAAAAGCTGAAGCACAGAGGTACCGGCTCTCACCCAGCCCTCAGCGCCATCCCTGCTGCTCCAGAGCCTGGATCCAAGCCCCCACAGGGATGGAGACTGTCCAGCCTGGGGCTCTCCCCAGGGGATGCATCCTCTTCCCTTTCCCATCCCTGCCAGACCGCTGGCTTGGCTCTACCTGCACAGCCACTGGTAATGGGAGGGGCAGAGCCAGCCCTGGCAAAATGCCACAGGAAACCAGCGGGTCAGGTGTTGTTAAAACTCTGGAAAAATATGTTTATGCCATGGATCAGAGCAGCTCCTTTGGCTGTTGCTACAGAATAACCAATGGGTATTTAAAAATCCTTCTTTACACACAGAGAATCAGAATCATTTAGGGGAGATCCCAGCTTGGGGAGACCTGGGATGCAGGGAACAGACATCTCCTTGCTGGGCAGCACATGGAGCTCCTGGTGCCCACGGATGTGTTCAGAGAGAGGAAACAGATGCCTGAGCTGATCCCAGACACATCTGAGGGCACATGGACTCTGCTTGGTCACAGAGAGTGAGGCTGAGAGCTTAAGTAGCAGCTATGGATAAAACAAAAGCTTTTTATAGCTGAGAACTCGCTCCCTCGCTGGCATGTGGCCTCACACTCACTGGTACAGGACACGAGATAAACCCATCACACGGTGGAGTCACAGTGCTGTCACTGCCCGTGGCCACACCGACAGTGGGGACACCAGTGTCCCCCTGTCCCCAGCTTCCTCAGCTTCCCATCACAACAGAGGGTCCAAAACCAGCCCCAGTGCAGCAGGTGATGGCACCAAAACTGCCCACCCTCAAGGGCTGTCACCTGTCCATGCCAAGGGAGGACACCTGGGGGGAGCACAGGACGTGGATGAGGAGCATGTGCTGCTCCTCGCTCTGCCTAAGAAGGAAATGCACAGGGAGCAGCACTTTAGCCCAAATTCCCTCTCCAGGGCAGGAGCTGTGGGCTCACTGGGGTGGGCACAGGGCCAGGCTGGGCTTTGGGAATGGGTCCTGCCCTGGTTGTGCATCCACAGAAGTGACAGAGTCTCCTGGACTTTCGGAATAGTTTCCATATCAGATCCACAAATCTTGCTTTGAAGTTGTTTGGGATTCTCTGTCATCACATTTCCTTGTCAGCACATAAACAGGCTGTGATGAAGCTTTAACCCCTGGGTACTGCCTGTCCCAGGAAGCCTGCAGGAAGCTCCACATAAACTCAGGTCTCCATATAAACCCTTCTTCCCCGGCAAAGGCGGGCACAGCTCTGGGAGCTGCAGCACTGCCAGCCGGGGCTTGGGCAGGAAGTGAAAAATGTCTCTCAGAATAACAAAAAATAATAAAAATGTGCTGTTTCACTGACTCTCATGCAAGTTCTGGTTTTAGCATGCAGGTTACCCGAGGCATGCTCAGTCTCCCATGGCAAACATCCCACAGGCACTGCATATCCCACATTTACGGGGCTCTGTGCTGTGCATCTGGGGTGGTTCATACCCTGCTGCGTGTCCAGGAGCTCCCCTGAGCCAGCTGCTGTCCCAGCACAGCTCCCCCATCACCCAGCAGGACAACCCCAGTGTAACCCCAGTGCTGCCATCCCAGCCCAGGCCGAGCCCAGGATCCCGAGGGCCTCCAAGCTCCCACGTCTCAAACACTCCCATCCCGTTTTCCAAGTGAAGCTGCTGGGAGCTCCTGCCTCCATGGTGATGGAAGAGGCATTGTGGGGTTGGGGTCTCTGCTCCCTTCCCACAGTGGTTTGCTCACAGACACACAGCGTGGAGGAAGGAGCCGTGCTGCCCTTCAGGGGCCGGGCAGGGCTGGTGGGATCCCTCTCCTCACCTGGGGAGAGCAGGTGGGGCCGAGGGGGTGGGAAACCTCAATGGAGAATGCAGCTTGTGGCCACTGGCAGGAGATGGAGGCACGGGCTGGCCCCAGGGCCATCCTGCCCTGCCCAGAGCAGGCAGCTGAGAGCAGGCACAGCCGCTCCTCGGGGCTGCAGCTCTTCCTGGGAGCACTGGGAGAATGAGGGAAAGGGGCACCGAGATCCTGAAACGCAGCCAGTGGCAAAGGCTGCACTAAGGCAATGCCAGGTCCTGCCCCCAGATCCCTGCACAATTATGCTTTCAAATTAAAAAATAAATCACAGTAAAGGTGTTTTCTTTCCTATGTTGCTGAGAGGAAAGCCTGCAACAGCAGCAGGGCAGTGCCTGCAGCAGTTATTCCCAATTTCTGACATTTTTATCAAGCCTTGCATTTCTGACAGGTCCCATCTCCCTCCAGCTGCAGGTACCCGGAGAAGGGAAGAGTTCTCATGCTGCCATCAGGGCTGCAAAGGTTTTAGAGATGTTTTCACAGCTCCTTTCCCATTGTTTCTGGTTCTCCTACAGCTGTTGCTAAAGCAAACTGGGGTGGGGGAAGGAGGGAGAAGTTTGCAGTAACACGGGTCCAGATTTCACAAAAAGTGTGGGAAGTGTCGAGAAAAAACGTCAACAACAGAAATAACCTCAGAGAGAGCTGAGCTCTCAGGCAGGGCTTTCCGAGGGACAGGAGCATCCTGGCCGTGGATTCCCAGCTGTGCCCCAAAGCAGGGTGGGAGGGAGGGGAAAAAGCGGGGTGGTTTGGGGAAACTGGCAGGGATGAGGAGCAAGTGCCAGCAGCCTCACGTGGAGCCAGCCCAGCCCCGGCTCGGGGACACCGGCAGAGCCACCCGGCTGCCTCCACCGGCCCTCCCGGGTCCCCTGCACGCCCGGGCAGCCTCTGCCAGAGCTCCCGGCTGTGCCCCAGTGCCAGCAGCGCCCATCGCTGCTCCCCAGCCCCTCCTGGGGCTGCCAGCACGCTCTGCTCGCTTCCAGCCCAGCGTCTGCAGGGAGGAAAACCAACAGCAGGGAGAAAGAAGGAGGAGGAAGAGGAGGAGGACGAGGGAGTCAAACTCTCCTCCTCTGGCTCTGGCTGTGGGTACCACGGTGAATTCTGTGACACAGAGGCTGTTTCTAGCGCGTGTCAAGAGCAGGACCCAAAGAGCACATCCCAGGGTTGTGTTTTGGGGTGCTGAGCACCCCCAGCACTGCCAGGGCGTCCCAGCCAAGGTTTCCTGATGAGGGCTGGGGCCAGCGGAGATGCCCTTCCCAAAGGCAGGATGGGCTTGTTTATGGGGCAACTTTTATCTGCAGGAGCAGCCCTCGGGCGGGCAGCAGGGATGTGGCTCTGTCCGGGTCTGTCCTTATCGCCAGCCGCCATCGGACGGGAATGTAAACACAGATGGATGGGGTGGAAATGCCGCGGCACAGCGACATCCTCACTGGGATGGGGTCCATCGTCATCCCGTCCTTCGGGGGGCTGCAGTGCGGTCCCCAGGCCCCCACGGGAGGGCTGGGGTGCAGAGAGGGCCGGGGATGAGCCTTCCCACGCGGGGGCCACACCGACAGGAGGTGATGGATGGGGCAGGATGAAAGCTGCCAGCCCAGCAGGCAGGAGTTTATCCTTCCCTCGGGTCATTTGCTTCCCGTCTCAGCAAACACCCCCGAAATCACGGTCCAGTCGGGACTGCTGGGAGTGGGGCCGGTGATGGAGCTGCCCCTGCTGCCATCCCCGGGGCTGCTCTCACAGGGGCGTTTCACGACTCACAAAACACATTTTCTTCCCCAGGAGCTGCCAGCAGAGTGAGTCCTTCCCCCAAAGCCGCCCCTGCTCAGCTCCCGGTGATTCACACCAGGTCAGAAGCAAGGACAGTGCTGGTGGAGAGACGGACACCTCGGAGAGGCACTTCTGCTCCCGATTTAGAAGGCAATAATGCGATAACTTTGTATCACATGAGGATGACGAAGGGCTTTCCAGCCCCTGGAACGGGCAGCAGATAAAATGCCCTGGAGAGGAACACGCTGTAACCAGAGGGTGCTGGCAGTGTGGCTGGAGAACTCCCGGTGCCCCTTCCCTGCCTGCAGGCAGCTCCCGAGCGGCTGGAGCTCTTGTCCGGGGCAGGAGTGTCCCTGTCGCTATCCCGTGTCCTGCAGGCCCTGGGATGGTGGCACCGTGGCAGGGCTGGCCCTGCTCTGCCACAGGATGTGCCCTTAAACCCTGACCTTCCCCCGGTCCTTGACCCCACATCGGTCCGTCCTCCAGCAGAAGGAGGAGGAGGAAATGGCCGTGGCTGCCTCTCTGGGTTGGGGGTCACTGCTGATGTCATTCCATGCCGGAAATGTTCTTTTCCTTCCCCAGTGCCCACTGATCGATTCAGCAGCTGGCATAGGGCGAGGGCTGCCTGCCTGGCACCACAGCCCTCCTTAGGGGTCCCAGATCCTGCTGGGGCACCACAGCCCTCCTTAGGGGTCCCACAGCCCTCCTTAGGGGTCCCACAGCCTGCCTGGGGCACCACAGCCCTTCTTAGGGGTCCCACAGCCTGCCTGGCACCACAGCCCTCCTTAGGGGTCCCAGCAGGACCCTGGGGGGCAGAACCACCCCTGCCCATATCCCACCCTGGCAGGACACCGCTGCCCGGGACACCGGAGCGCTGCCCTGCAGAAAGTGCTCCGAGCTCCGCTGGGGACCCCCGGCACCCCAGGGCGGGACCGCAGCTCCTTGGGGCTGGTCCCGCCCGAGGGTCCCGAGCCGTGCGCGGCTGCCGAGCTCCATCTGTTGGAGCCCCGGGATGGTTCCCGCAGGCCGGGCTGGCCGCGTCCCACCGAGACTGGAGCAGAGGAGCGGCCTCAAGCCCCGGAGCAGGGACAGTCACTGCCACAGCCCCGGTGACCCCGCGGTGCTGCGGCACAGGCGGGGCGCTGCCGAAACACCGCTGGCATCTGCTGGAAGCCAGCCTGGCTCCCGGCATCCCGGCCGTCAGCAGATGTCAGCACCGGCCCGGTGTCCGGTGAGGGTCAGCAGAGCCCCGTGGCCGCGGCTGGGGGAGCAGCGAGGGATGAAGGGCTTTTTCCAGAGGCTACTCGTGAGCAGGGTGCTCCCGAGGATGCTCGGAGGGGTTTAATCCCTGGATCCCCCAGCCTCCTCCTGCCCAGCCCGGGGGTCCCGCCCAGCCGACCTGCGCCCCTCCCACCGCGCTCCAGTTCTCTTTAAATCTTTTCTTTAATAAAGTATTAAGACAAACCCTATTTTTCCACAACTTCGGGCAGCCCCAGGCACACGGCGTGGGGGGCGCCGGGCCCGTGTGTGGCCCCCGGCTCCTCCCGCGTTTGTTCCCGGCCCCTCGGGGGGGCGAGGCCATTTGGGATGGGGGCTTGTGGCCCAGCCGGGCAGACATCTGTCCCTGCAGCGTTCCCACCGGGACCACCCGCACCTCCCGGGGCGCCCACCCTGCCCGGCCGGGGGAGGGCACGAAGGTGCAGCGCTGCCTCCGGGGACTCTGTGGGGTCCCCGAGCAGCGAAGGGCCCGCGGCACGGGGAAACGCCACCCCAGAATCGGGAGGAACAGGTCGGGGGTGCCCCGGGAGGTAAAAGGGGAGAAAAAGGTGGAAAAACACGGGGGAAAAAGGGTCAAAACGAGACCGGTTGTGGGTCCCACCCAGACCCCGCCTATTTTCCGCTAAGCCCCGCCCCCTTCTCGGGTTAAACCCCGCCCACGGGGCTTCGACGGCGTGACCCCGCCCCCTCCTGCTAAACCACGCCCACACTCTGCGCTAAACCACGCCCACACCCTGTCCTGGACCACGCCCACCCCCGCTGCTAAACCACGCCCATCACCGTCTATGCAAATCAGAGCCCCGCCCATACCCGGCCCCGCCCCTGTCCCGTGCCCGCGGCGGAAGGGGCGTGGCCCGGGCCGGAAGCGGCGGCGGCGGCAGCGCCGGTCCCGGTCCCGGTCCCGGTCCCGGTCCCGACCCCGACCCCGACATGTCGGGCCGCTGCTGCCAGGGGCAGACGCCCAGTCGCGACATCCCGGGCCCCGGAAAGTGCCTCGCCCTGCCCGACGGGGCCCCGCTGCCGCCCGGCGACTACAGCACCACGCCGGGGGGCACCGTGTTCGGGACCACGCCGGGCGGTGAGCGCCGGGCCGGGCGGCGGGGCCGGGCTGGGGGACAGCGGGGAGGCCTGGGGGGCTGGGCTGGGCTGGAGCCGGCTTTTGCGGGGCAGGGGAACGCTCCCCTTTTGTCCCGGGAGGAGGACGGGGAGCCCCCGCCGGGTCCCGGGGCTCGGTGCGGGTTCGGGGGACCGGGACACCGGGACCGACCCTGCCCCGGTGTCCGTGCTGGGGAACGCGGCAGCGCCTCGGGAGCTCGCAGGGAGCAGCCTTCCCATGGTTACTGATTAATTCTAACCTCTAATATTTGCTGTTTTCTCTGGCAGTCAGCAAACCCTGGGGCCTTTTCCTTCATTTCTATTCCCAAATTTCTCCACGTTCTGGAGGCACCGTGCTCTGCTGCTGCAAACACGGCCTGGGCTGGTTCCCTGCGGCTGCTGCGGGGTCCCGAGGTGCCAGAAGAGCAGTCTGGAGGGGTTTGAGCCCTTGTAGGAGTAACAGTGATTATGCTCTGGGGGCCTCTATCAGAGGGGTTTTGTGTCCCCAGCTCCCCCTTGGCAGCTCATTTTTGGCGCTGTGGCCGCATTTCCAGGGTCCCACAGGTCCAGGGTGGGGAATTGCAGCGGGCTCTGCTGCCCCTGGGCCGGACCTTGGGCTGAGGTTTGTTCCACTCCTTGTGGAATTTCCCCCCGATGCCGCTGCATCCCGGAGGGATGGATGGGAGCAGCGAAGCCACAAAAACAAACTGGGAGGGGATGGAGGGATTGTTACCCTCGGATCTACCGCAGGATTTCAGGGGTTAAAGCTGGGAGAGAAGGGGAAGTGACACTGCTGACTCACCGGAGTCGGGGAGCGCAGAAAAGCCCAGCTTTGGCCTTGTTTTGGCCGTGTGTTCCCTCCCCCGAAAGCAGCAAATGCTGGAGGCTCCAGCAGCACCTGCGGGAATCGTGGCGAGGTGTGGGAGCAGCAATGAGCAATTAGCGGCGTGCGCTAATGAGCCCTCGGGGGCTGCCAGCCGGGGAGGGAGGAGAAGCTGGGACGGGTTTGTG
>NC_031790.1:3649257-3659013 GCF_001522545.3 Parus major
GCTGAGGGAAGGGAACATTCCGAGCTCCTGCAGCAGACACACGGGGCTGTGTGTCTGCCTTGCAGGGAGCAGAGCATCCCGTGGTGCCGGGGTTTTCCTGTTGAGCACACCCTGACAGCAGCGGGGAGCTGCTGACAGCACCGCTCTGGGTGTGTGAAGGAGCCTGTGTGACAGCCCAGGCTGGCTGTCCTGCCCACACTGTCCTGCTCCAGCTCCCCTGGCTTTCGGGAGCTCTGGGCTGTTGGAGGAAGGTGGAAGCTCCGTGCTCCCGGTGCTGGTACACGAGCTGCAGTTCCAGGAATCCCTGTCCTCCTCCGTGAGCTTCCCAGGAATTTAACACCCCTCTCCCAGCCTGCTGACTGTTGGGTTGGATCCTCCTCCCGAAACCACTCGAGTTCAGAATCCTTAGTGAAATGTTTTTCAGTGTTTTGAGAATTCCTCAGCAGAACTTCACTGGAATACAACACCCAGACATGTTATTTTATGTATTTATTTTACATTTTTAGTGTTGAGACCAAAGGGAGTTGGTTGTTCCAGGACAGATGGTGGCAGGAGCTGTTTGCCCACACGTGTGTACTTTAGTTAACACTTGGGGAGGGGACAAGGACAAGTCCCTTTCCCTCTGGCTGGAACAGGAGCAGAGCAGGACATCCCTGATCCAGAGGGGTGTGCAGCCTCCTGTTGAAAGCAAACACTGTTTTCCAGCACTTGCTGGGTTAAGGCTCTGGGCTGTTTGGAGGGATCACTTTTCTGCCTGTGGTTTTTGAGCGTTTTCCATGAAATTCCTTTATAAGGAACAGGGTGTTCAGTGGTGTTCCTAGAAATCCATGCCTGGAGGCTCAGTGTGGTAGGCTGGAGCTGGGTGGTTCCTGTTAACCCTCAGAGCATCAACCATCTGTGTAAGCCTTGAGCAAGATGTGTGTAAGTGCTGCTCTGCCAAGGGAGGTGTCTGTGCAGGAATTCCTGCTGGGCAGTGCTCAGAGGGACCCAGCCCTGCCATGTCCTGTGCCCTGCCCTGTGCCCACCTCCAGCTTCCAGCTCCAGTTCTGGTCACAAGTGGAAATTAAATTTGGTTTTCTGTTTGCTTGGTGAGCAGGAATTCCTGCTGGGCAGTGCTCAGAGGGACACTGCCATGTCCTGTGCCCTGCCCTGTGCCCACCTCCAGCTTCCAGCCCCAGTTCTGACCACGAGTGGAAATGGAATTTGATTTTCTGTTTGCTTGGTGAGCTGGTGTCACCTTGAGTGAGGTGGAAGGAGCTGGATCTGCTGCTTCCAGCCCCTGTCTGGGGTTTGGAGCCCTGTGCTGCCTCTGGCAGGGTTTGGGTACCTGCTGTCTCACCTTTAGTGGCAGGTACGGTGTCAGTGCACCTGGAATTGTGGCAGGGTAACCCAGACCGAGCAGTGAAGTGCTGCACCACAGTAACCACTTAAATATCCAAGCCCTGAGTGTTTTGGGTTGCAAGGGACCTTCAGGATGATGGAGTTGCTTGGGCAGGGAGGGCTGAGCGTGTTGCTGTCCCCCCTCAGGTACCAGGATTATTTATGACCGTAAGTTCTTGATGGAATGCCGCAATTCTCCGGTTGCCAAAACACCCCCCTCCGACCTTCCGGACATTCCAGGCGTCACCAGCCCCAGCGTGGAGGAGCTGAAGCTCGAGAACCACCATGTCCAAAGCTGTGAGGAGAAAGTGAGCGCAGGTAAGTGCAGGCAACAAAAAACCCCAGCAGCCTGTGAGGTGCACTGCTGATTCCTAGAAATTGCAGAGCTGGAGTGGAGCCAGGAGATTCCCAGGAACTGTGGTCAATTCTCCAATAACTTCTTGGAAAGTCAGAGTGGGCTCAGTGTCACAGGGTAACGAGGTTCTGGCAGTTGTTTGATCCTGCTCTGGGCCCCAGCAATGTGACTTTTGCAGTTATTGGGTGTAATGGGATATAATTCCCATTGATTCAGCATTTGGGAAGCTGCTGTTGGATTAGGAGCCCTGTGGAGAGCAGAGCAGAGGGGCAGCTGCTGCTGCCTCTCCCTGAGCTGGGCCGTGCTGCAGCTGCTTGGAGTTTCAAGTTACAATTCAGAGCAGGATTTACTTGGGTTTTTAATATCAGCTGAGTTGTAAATTCTGCCTGCCTGTTTCTGACCCCGTTTTGTGACAGGGACACTTCACTGAGGCCCTGCTGCAGCAACCTGAGCCAAAGTTGCCCCTGAATAATTAATCTTTAAAGTTATTCGAGGTTATTTCTTGAAGCAACCTGAACCTACTAAGTGCAAGTATTTATCTTCTCTCTAAAAATAAAGATCTGAATGCTCTTGTGTGCTTGCTCCAAGTAGAATCTCTCCAGAGTCAGGGTTCCCTCATGCCTGACACGCTTTTTGTGGCTCACTGGACTCCCTGGCACCCTGAAATGCAGTCTGGCTGCTGGGCTGTGGCTGTCCCAGAGAATCCCTGTCCTCAGGAACAGCTCCTGGCTGCCCTGTGGTTCCTGCCAGGCTGTGGGAGCAGCCCTTGGGGTGATGAGTGTGAAATGTGCCTCAGTGTGGTTCTTTACGTTCCTTGTTGCAAGGAAATCCAGGGGTAAGAATAAATCATTTAAAGGGCATTTTCTCTCCCTCTGCTCTCGTGTGAGATCCCCCAGTGCTGACACCTTGACCAGAGCTTCACAAGATGATTTTCACACCAACCCTGATGCCTGAACGCAGATTTTAAGCCCAAACTACCCATTTCTGAAGCACAGAATTCACTAAAATCCGTGGTATTTAATGTGGAACTCAGGACTGAGCTGTGCTTTTGTCCCTCCCAGCAGGTGAGGAAGAGCAGTTCGACATGGACATCTAACACACCTGCCCGGAGAGTGCTGATCCAGTGAAGCACCAGGACTTGCCTTGAGGATTCCCACCAGCCAGGCTTACAGCAGCCCATGCCTTGAGTGCCTTCCTGCTCCTGGGAAGGGCAGATTCCCACGGGAGAGCAGAGCAGGTCCTGTTCCAGGGGCCGGGGCTCGGGATGCTGGAGGAGACACTCTCTCCCCCTTGGTTTCGGTTCCACTTTTATGCTTTTGTTAATCATTTTAATACTGTACCAGTTACAGAAATGCAATATAAGGGAGAAATAAAAATCATGTGGAGTCTCCTGGTGTGGAGATGAATGCAATAAATGTGGCTTCTGTCCCTTATTCCAGCCAACCTGAGGCATTGAAATGGTGCCCCCTGTGCTGCTGGGCCTGGGCCAAACTTCCCTGCTCCCACCTGGTCCCCTGGGGAAGTTTTGTTCTGCCAAATCTGCCTCCAGAACAGTGACAAAAACCGTCCCCTGAGACCTTCCAGAAGGTTCTGTCACAAGTTGTGTTCTCTTGCCTGCCTCAAGGGCCAGGCTCAGGCTGCAGGTGGGAATATTTGGGATTAGTTCACCTGGAGGGTTCCTGGCTGAGCTGCCTTCTGCCCTGCCAGGGAGAGGAAGGGCTCTCCAGCTTCTCCACTGCAATTCTTTCTTTCTGGCATGTGCTTGCCTGAGTTTGTGATCCATGGTGAAATTTCCATGCTGCTTTACCCCTGCCTCTCTTTTTCATCACGTGGTGGGCAGGGAGAAGAGCTTTGAGGGAGAGGGCTTCACAGGGAAGGTTAGAAACAAAATACCTGGGTTTAAGACAGGGGTTTTCATCAGAGAAGGTTAATTCTGCTGCAGGAAGGTTCAGTTTGGGTCCCCAGAACAAATATCTTCATTTTGAGCCTCAGTGAGGTTTGATAAGTGTATGTAAGGCACGTTGCTGTGTTACTGCTGGGGGGTGGAGGCATCTCAGAGGAGGAAAATCCTTATGGGACACTGGAAGCCTGAACTTCAGACTTCCCAAACCACAAGGAGTGTCTGTGCAAATCAGGTTTGGGAGATAGCATTTAAATATCTGCTAATGAAGCTCAGTGGTGACATTATGATATGCAAACCCTCAATAAAGAACAACAGAACAAAGCAATTGCTGCAGATAAACCTGCATTTCTCTAAGATAAGATTTAAGGGTTTCTCTGAAGCCTTAATGGGAACAAATCCAAATTTATTACCTTCAGGTGTGACTTTATCAGTCTCAGCTGCACCAGTTAGGTTCTGAAGATGGTTTAGAGAGGAGCTGCTGCAGCTGGGACTGACTTTTTCCTCTGCTAAATTTGTGGTTTTCTTTTAAAATGGCACTGCTGGACTGTGGTGCAGCTGCAGTTTTTGGTTCAGCAAAATTTCCCATGTTGATGGTAATTTCCCCAAAGTTCCCCTGTTCAGGGAAGACTGAAATAGCCAGGACAGGCTGGGTAGGGTTTGCAGGGGCTGGATCCCTGCACTTGTGCTGGGGCTCGTTCTGCTGTGCCCTAAGCAGAATGTTAGGAATTCCATGGGAATTCCCTGCTGTGGGTTTACAGTGGAAGGGTTGGATTGATGGAGCCCTTGATGAGCAGCACAGGGAGCTCAGCAGGATCTGGTGTCACCCTCCCTTGAGCTGTGTGTCTGGCCAGTGTCCCTGTGTCACCCAGGACTGTGGTTTCATGGGACACAGGGTGCTGGTGGCCCTGGGACGCCCCAAAGGTGCTGTCCCAAGCTGAGGGCTGCACATCCAGGCAGTTTGGGGAGAAATGAGCTGATTTCAGCTCAACCACCCGTGCCTGTTGCAGGAGCCGTGCGGGGTTGGGCTCTGGTGTCAGTACAAAAGCGGCTGTGTGGATTTTGGGGTGGCAGGTATTGCAGGTAATGCTCCTAAATGCCATTCCCTCCCACCTGTAGGAGAGGTAACACGTGCTGGAGGTGTTAAGCGCTCTGTGTCCCTGCAGCTTGGGCAGCTTTGCATTGGTATCTGCTGCTTATGCAGATCTGCGGCAGCATCAAAGCACCAGGTGCATCTGACACTGATAATTCAGAGCGAGGGAGGAAACGCGTGAAACACCTGGCCAGGTGTGAGCAGGGGTCCTGCTGGGTTCTGGTGCAGGGCCCTGGGGCCATGGGGAGCGTTGTGGGGGGCAGAGAACAGCGACCAAAGCAGTGGATGTGATGAGGTGATGGGGACATCTGCTCTGCTGCAATTTGTCCTAAACCCGTTCCTTAAACCTTTTCACCCGTGGTGTGGGACCAAGTGGTCTCAGCATCCCGTTGCTCTGGTCCTTCCCTCCCCTCCCTCCCAGCCCCAGCTGCTGCATCCTTCAGCCAGACAGTTTTAGATCCGTCTCTTGGTGCATTCACGTTTGCAGCTCCCCAAACTTCCCTGAGCCTTGCAAGGAGCAGCTCAGCGTTCCAGGGCACATCCCTGCTTCCCCAGGGGGTGTTCCCCACCCGACACTCGCACTCCCCGGCCGAGGAGCTGCTTTTTGCACAGGCTGGGCCCAGTTGTGCACAGTGGGAGGGAGGGAGGGAGGCAGTCGTGGGTGGCTGAGGCACAGCTGGGATGCTCCAGGGAGGTCTCAGGACAAGTTGGCTTTGTCGTTGCATTTCCCATCCCAGCCCCTTTTTGTCTCAAGCAGGCAGAGCAGCACACACACGGTGTCCCTGTGTCTTGCCCCACATCTGTGTGTCCTGCTCTGTGTCCCAGTCACGGGACAAACACCACCTGCCCGGCCCGGCTCGTGCTCTAATGCACCATTTGTACAAATATCACCCTCGGCCTGTGATAAGCCCCCTCAGTCTGTTTGTTCTTGCTTTTTCCTTTTTATGTGTCCAAAGTAATCGGTGCCTGCAGTCCCCCCTGGCCAAGGCAGCCCTTTCTGGAGCAGAACCTGCCTGCTCCCCCCAGCTCTGGGATGCTGGAGGGGCTCAGGCAGGACCCCGTGACAGGACTGGGGTTGTCCCCCGCTTTGTCCTGCGTGTCTGGGCTCCCTGTGTCCCCCAGCCGATGCAGATTGGGGCAGGAGCGGGGCCAGAGCTCTCCCTGCTCAGTTCAGGTCCTCCCTCACAGCCCGAGCCTGGCAGAGCTCGGCTCGCCAGCAGATCCTTGCCTAAACCCGACTTTATTGTCATTGTCCACACTTTGATGTTTTCCTTACAGCCCTGGAATCCCAGCCTTTATTTTTCCACCCTGCTCTTCCCAGGGAACGGCTGCTGCCTCCCCCTGCCCCGCCACAACTTTTGAACCCGCTGCTGGATTCCAAGCAGGCGTGACGGAGGGGCAGAGATGGCAGAGATACAGAGCTCGGGGGGGCTCGGGGGGCGCTGGGGGAGTGAATCCTCCTGCTTTGGAGCCGTTTGTGAGCAGGAGTAACGAAACTGCCGAGAAAGAGGCAAAATAATGTAATTTTACATCACCCGGAGCGCAGATGTGCAGGTTCCTGCTTTGCCTCCTGCCGGGGGTCAGCCCCGCGCCCCCGGCCCAGCCTTGACAGCTGCTGCAAATGACCCTCGAATGACGGGCCAGGGCCGGTGTGAAAGCTGCTGGAATATGTAAGCGGCCCCGGGGAGGGTCTGCTGGGGCGGGGGAGCAGCAGACACGCTTTGTTTATCCGCCGGCAGGGATGTGGATTGGGGATAATCAGGCTGGGCTGGGATGTGGAGTCGGGGCTGCTGCTGGGGAGGGGCGGGATGGGGGTGGCCCTTGTCCCGTCCTGCGCCGTTCCGCCCGTTCCCGCTGCTGCTGGGGAGCTCCCCACGCGTGTGTCCCGTCCGTGGAGGCGGCTGTGGACCGGGGCTGCAGCTCGGTCACACCCGGGGACTGAGCCTCGCTGCCCTGCGGGAGACACGCTCGGGACCCCGCTCATCGCCCCCAGCCCCATCGCCCCTCCCGATGGGTGACCCAAAGGAGTTGTCAGCGCCACACGGCTTAGAATTCACTGCTCTTACAGGGCACGGCCCTTCCCTTAGCTCCGGAGGGTTAATAAAGGAGGAAAAATCCCTCCAGCCTCCCCTCCCACGCCTGCAGGTGCCTCCCTTGCTCCCTCCCTCATCAGGATGGGAACACCTTCGTCCTTATCTCACGTGAGCTTTGGAGCCTTCGAGCATCCTTTGCACTCCTGGAGGGACCCCCTTGCTCTGGTAGCTTGAGGAGCAGCCAGAGTCCACCTGCCCTCACACCCTGGCAGACCACCAACAGCAAAACTCAGCAGAGTCCAGTAGGCACTTTTAATATATATAATTTATTGATGAATTGTACAGCTGTGACCTTTTCGTACCACCCCATCCAGCGAGGGGGAAAAGGCTTGAGCAGAGCTGTGGTTACTTGTTTGTAACAGCTGCCCACCTGGATCTGCCAGCTGGGGCTCTGGACGCTGGGTAATACATTAACTTGTCTGAGCTGCAATAGAAATCTGATAGTTTTAATAGACATATAATAGAATTCTTAGGAGAAATGCCTAAACCCTAGGGGAGAAGGAAAATCCCAGTGGTGTGGATGCTCAGCATAGCCAGACACTGGAGCTGCAGGGTCCTGAGAACCTGTGGCTCCTGGTGATTCCTGTGTCTGGGAGAAGCAGCATTGCCTGAGCCATGTCATGGCAGGGAACAACGCTGCTGTGCCCCAGTCCTGCCCCTCAGCTCTGCCTCTGTCCCACACAGCTCCTCGGTAAACACAGCACGAGGCACCCACAGCTCCAGAGCTGCTCCTCTCACAGGGAGGTGCCTGGAGGCCTTTTCCACGTGGAGCCCGGATCCAGCCAGGCACTGCGGCCGTGCAGCGCTGCAGAACTGCCGGGCACCCGATCCTCCCCAGCTCCGGCCAGGGCTGTGCCAACCCCCAGGAGCGCGGCCTTCAGAGACACCCTGCTCTGTGCAGTGCTCCTGCCTTGGGTGGCTGGTCCCTGGGGCACTTTGGGGCACAGATGTGCACCTTCCTGGCAGGGAGCAGGGTGGTCTCAGTTGCAGCCACACTCCTCGATGATCATGTCCTCGTGGTGGCGGACAACGATTTCACCCTTCTCGTAGTAGAGCATGGAGAGGGGGCTCATCTTGACTGGGGAGCAGGCGGGACACGGCACCTGGTTGGGCTTGTAGAGCTGCAGCAAACTCTGTGGGAGACACGGGAAGGGCAGAACATTCCTGTGCTGCGGGCAGGGGGTGTGGGGGGCGTGGGGGATGCAGGGGCAGCATCCCCTCTTACCTGTATGTAGGCGTGGTTGGTGGGCTTGAAGGTCTCGTCCACGGGTGAGGGGCACAGCCCTTCACAGCGGTAGGCGTTGTACTTCTTGGGGTAGACGATCCAGCTTCCCCAGCCCGTCTGCTCAAAATCCACCATCATGTCCACCCGCCTGCACAGGGCCCTGCCGTGGTCCCGCGGGGCGGCCGCGGCAGCGTCGCTCGCTTTGATCCTTTGCCTCTCCATCCTGTTCCTGCGGTGCCGGCGCGCCCCCGCGCCCCGCGCCCCGCCGTCACGCATGATGTACTTGGAGGTCTCCGCGGTCCTGATGAGGCTGTGGTCCCCCGGAGACTTGTCTTTGGAGAAGACGAGCAGCAGGACTCTGTCTGCCACGTCCTGGGGCAGCGCTGGGTCCCCGGGGCCGGTGTCTGTGAGGGCAGCGCCGGCCGGGGCAGCCGGCCCGCTCAGCTCCCACTGCCCCCTTCCCGTGGGACCGCGGTGCCCAGCGACCGCGGCTTGGTGGAGCCAGGACCGCAGCAGGTTGGTGACCTCAAAGACCTTCCAGGACGCCTGGGTGGCAGAGGGGCTGTCAGCCACGGTGCCCAGGAAGAGCTGGTGGGCGCAGGTCCCATCTCCCCGGCACCTGCGCCGCTGGCTGTGGTAGATGTCCAGGGACACGTTGTGGGCACGGGAGAGGCCGGGCAGGCGGACACGGAGCTGAGCCAGGTTCACCTCCTGGCTGCTGGAGAGGGAGGACATGTCGAAGGAGAGCGCCCAGCGGGAGCCGTTCTGCAGGGACCCTGAAAGCCAAGGGCACGGTGAGGGGACGTGGTGCCAGGGGTGCCAGAGCTGGGGGTACAGTGCCCTCGCCCACTGCCGGGGAAGCATCCCTGCCGTGGGAGCCTGAGGGTCGGGAGAAAGCAGCTGGATCCACCTGAGAGCCAGCGAGAGCCTCAGGCAGGGCTGGGAACAGGCCCGGGACTGTGGGGATCCCTGGACAGGGTTTTATGGGAACCGTGCAGGTCCCGGGGATGGTGCTGGTCCCAGGACAGGGGAGCTCGGGGACAGTGGCAGTCCTGGAAAGAGGGACAGTGCTGATCCCGGAGACAGGGCTGCCCGGGACCGGTGCCCGTCCTGGGAATAGTGCGGGTCCCAGGACAGGGATGTTCGGGGACGCTGGGAGCCCCGGGGACGGTGACGGTCCCAGGACAGGGATGTTCGGGGACGCTGGGAGCCCCGGGGACGGTGACGGTCCCAGGACAGGGATGTTCGGGGACGCTGGGAGCCCCGGGGACGGTGACGGTCCCAGGACAGGGATGTTCGGGGACGCTGGGAGCCCCGGGGACGGTGACGGTCCCAGGACAGGGATGCCCGCGGCCCCACTCACCGTGTGGGGAGAGGCTGAGAGCGGCGGCGGCGGCGGCGCGGAGCGGGGCGGGAGGGGCGCGGAGCAGCTGCAGCATCAGCGCGGGGCAGCGCGGCGGGGAGCGGGCCGGGGCGAGGGTCGGTGCCCAGGGGAGCGCCCGGGTGGATGCTCCGGTCGGTGCCCAGGTGAGTGCCCCGGTGGATGCTCCGGTCGGTGCCCAGGTGGATGCTCCGGTCGGTGCCCAGGTGAGTGCCCGGGTCGGAGCGCAGCCCAGGCAGAACAGGGCTAGGGCGCAGAGCGCCAGCGCGGGCACGGAGCGGAGCGGGACCCGCATGTCTGCCCGGGCCACCCGCGGCCGCCCTATTTGT
>NC_031790.1:3659936-3668879 GCF_001522545.3 Parus major
CCCGCCAGAGCCGCCCGCCGCCGACGCCGAGACCGGGTATGTCCCTCCCTGGGCGGGCCCCTGGGATCCCCGCACTCCCCGTACCGTAAGGGCTCCGCGGGACCTGCCCCGTTGTCAGGGGAACGGGGACGGGGGTCCCTCGGCCCGAGCGACAGCGGGTCCCGGCTGTGCCCCGCTGCGGGCTCCGCTCTGACCCGTGTGCCCTGGCAGGGCCGACGCCGCCGTGGTCGATGTCAGCGCGGGCCTGGAGAGCGAGTCTGCCCACGGGAAGGAGCCGCTGGTAGGTGCCGTGGGCAGGGGGGGCTTGGTGCGGCCCCGGCGGGAGCGTCCCCCAGCGCCAGCGCTGCCTCCTTAAAAACTTCTGGAAATTAAATCTTCACCCGTGTGGCTCGTCCTCACGAGCTGCGTGTACAGAACAGCTCCAGCCTGCTCGCAGCGCGGCCGTGGATCAGGGGAAGGGATTTATTCCCATCGTGGCACGCTGCTGCCCGCAGCCCGTGTTGCCTGGCTTTGATTCCCGGCCCTGCTCCGCTTCCAGGACGCTGCCGGGGACGGCGCCGAGGCCATGGATGTCCAGGGCGGCTCGGGGGACGAGGAGAACGTGCGGCAGCTCGGCGAGATCGAGCTGCAGTGTGGGATCTGCACCAAGTGGTTCACGGCTGACACCTTCGGCATCGACACCACGTACGTGACCGCTGGCCGGGGCAGCACGCCGCTTTGGGAGCAGAAGTGGAGTGTTTGGAGTCTGAGTTCCCAAGGACCTGTCCATGTCCTTGAACACTTGGGAACTGGTGTGTTGTGTAAATAAAGCTTTGTCCATGATAAAAGCACCCCCAGGAAATACCACTGAGCCTCTAAGATATTTGTGGTTTTAGGGAAGGAAGAAATGATTGGATTTTAACCTGGAATAATTAGTTTCTTAATGCAGTGTAGTACAGAATAATTAATTTTCTTTCACTCCAGGAAGGACATTGAGGGTCTGGAGCACGTTCAGGGAAGGGAACAGAGCTGGAGAAGGGTCTGGGGCACCAGGAAGTGCTGAGGGAGCTGGGAACGGGGTTCAGCCTGGAGAAAAGGAGGCTCAGGGGAAACCTTGTGGCTCTGCACAACTCCCTGCCAGGAGGGGACAGCTGGGGGTTCAGGTTCTGCTCCCAGGGAACAGGGACAGGACAAGGGGAGGTGTCCAAGGAACCGCTGGAGGTGGCACTCAGCTCTCTGGGCTGGGGATAGGGTGGGGATCAGGCACAGCTTGGATTCAGTGGTCTCAGAGGTCTTTTTAAAACTCAGAAATTTGGGATTCTTTAACCTGATACAATAACTACACTGTACCCACCCCTAACAAAGCTGCTTTCTCCTAGGTCTTGTCTGCCCTTCATGACCAACTACAGCTTCCACTGCAATGTGTGCCACCACAGCGGGAACACGTACTTCCTGAGGAAACAAGCGAGTGAGTTTGGGAAGAGCACCCTGGGAGATGTTTTGTGCAGGATCAGCCTGGGGGGGTTGGTTTTGTCTGAAGTCGGTGGGAGGGCTCTGCTGAGACTTTTGGAAAATGACCCAAAATCCCGTATTTACACCCATGTGTGGCTTCTTCAAGAAATGTTTCACTACTGATTTATGAGGGTGGTGGAACTGGTTCAGTGAGGGCTGAGTCAGGACAGAATTTGGGAGTTTTTGCAGTTCACTGTGTACACACAGTGATCTTCCCACCAAGTGTAACTGTAGCCCTGGGGTGTTTTGTTTCCCAGATCTCAAGGAAATGTGCCTTAGTGCTCTGGCCAACCTCACGTGGCAGTCGAGGACACAAGATGAGCACCCCAAAACGATGTTCTCCAAGGATAAGGTTTGGCTGTTTGGGAACCGCCCGCGGGCTCACGTCAGTGATGGTGTCAGTGAGGAGGAGCTCACACCAGTGTTTTCTGTTCTTGCAGGATATTATCCCATTTATTGATAAATACTGGGAGTGTATGACAACACGGCAGAGGCCTGGGAAAATGACTTGGCCCAATAATATTGTCAAAACCATGGTAAGAATTGAGGGTAAATCCGTGGAAGAATTCCCACAAATTTTGGGTTTCTGACATCTGTGTGTGCTGAGGGCTGGGCTTGGAGCTATAGGGTGAAGATGCTGATGCTTCTTAGGCAGCTGATTTACTTAATACATACTGGTAGGAACTGCTGGGATTTAAACTCTTGTTAATGAATTTGTTATGATGTTACCCTGTGTAACTCAAACTCCTCTGTTTTAGTGTAAAGAAAGAGACGTGTTCCTGGTGAAAGAGCATCCAGACCCAGGCAGTAAAGACCCAGAGGAAGATTACCCCAAATTTGGGCTTCTAGACCAGGTGTGTGATGGGAGACAGGAGGAGGGTGGGGAGCTGAGAGGGGAGTGGGGGGTCCCTCCTGTGTTGTGCCAGCAGTGGGTGGCAGCCCCAGTAGCTGGAGTGCCCTGCTCAGACTGGGAGTGTTCCCTTTGACCAAGGCTGTACAGCAGATTATTTGATCTCCTGCAGGATCTTGCCAATATTGGTCCAGCCTATGACAACCAGAAACAGAACAACACCGTGTCCACGAGTGGAAGCTTAAATGGCAAGTTCTTTACTCAGGAGGGGTCTGGGTATTTGAGACTATGCTGCATTTCCCATGGGCATCTGTGCAGTTAAACTGTCCTGTGAGCTGAGCTTATGCTCAGAACAGTCTCACTGTGCCTTTTCACAGGAGGAATAATTTTATATCTTGGGAAGGTTCAGCTGTTTCTTTAGTGTGACCAGGTAAATCAAGATGCTCGCTGAAAGCTGAGCTTGTCACTTTGCTCTTAGAATGGTTTTAAATTATGTCCTTGAGTTATTGAGATTTCCCATCTTGCTGAGGGTAGTCAGGGCAGCCTTGCTGTAGTAAATGAACTATTAATGGGTTTATATATCAATAATCTTTATTGAGCACATCCCAGTAGTACAGACAGGAGGTATTTGGGTCTTTTTAAAGCAGGTTATAGATGGCTCAGGTGTGTTGTTTCCATGTCATGCACTGGTTGCTTTTTATTTCATTTCTGGGAGACTGACAAACATGTGGTGCCACTTCTGTTCTTGCAGGTGGAGCCTCTCTGGGAGGTGAATATTTACCTTTCAGCTTCTAAAACTTAAGTATTGCTGTTTGCAAAGCTTTCCTTGCTCGATTCTCTTAGAAGCCAAAGTCAATCAAAAATGAAAGCGTGCCCTGATGTGATTGCAATTGGACTTCAATACAAACCAGCAATTCCATTCTTTTATCTTAGTAGTTAGAAGCTTTTAATTGCCATATTCTGCCCTACTTGGCTGGTTTTGTTTATTTATTTTACACTTATGTTTATTTTTTCTGTATCAATAGACCTGATGCTGTCATTTTAATGCTTAAACAATTGGTCTGGAATTTACAGTGCAATGGTTTGGGCAAGTCATTGTTGACAAACTGGAGATCCTGAATGTTTGTCTGCACTGAAATCAGGGCATGCAGCTGGATCAGGTCATGTTTGTGCAGAATATGGCATTCCCTGGATGGTTTGGATCCCTTACACCGCAAGGGAATGCTGGTGATGAAAGAGCTGACTGGATTTTTAGTTACCATGCAAATGTGGTTTGTGAAGGTGTTTATCTACAGTACATGAAATTTCCATAGTTTTCCTTATAAATCAGCAGTGATATCTCTGGAAATAGCAGGATGATATAATGCCTGTATGATTTAATTTATTAAAACATGCTGATATTAGTTGAATTAAATTTAACATGTAACCTTTCCTAACCTTCAGTTTTATAACTGAGTGCTGAGTTCAAACTGATTTGCTGCTCAATAATAGAACTGATTTCAATAGTACTGAAGAGAAACACCTCTTGCTTTTCATTGTTCCTCAATTTAGGTGTGTTTTATTTTGTAGATGGAATTGAAAATTGAGTGCTTATTGCTGGTTGGTGTCAGTGTTCCTCCAGCACAGGGTCACTGGGTTGGTGGCTGTGCTCTAGGATGGGATTCTGCTGCTCCTGCAGAAAGATTTGGGCTGTGACTGGAGTATCCATTAATAGTAGTAATAATAATAATAATAATAATAATAATAATAATAATAATAATAATAATAATAATAATAATGACCCTGAAGTGGATCCCTGTGCTGCTGCCTGTAAATCTTCTGATTTAAGAAAAGATTCTTAATTCTCACCTGAAAAGCTCAGATTGAGCCTGTTTTGCTGCTCAGTCTCCTTTAGCTTCTGCTCCAAATTCAGTCACCTCAAAAGCTGTCCAGAAGCCACATAAAGCTGTGGATTTTGCTGTGCTCGTTGGCAGTGAAGTCTGGTTCACATTAACTGTGGACAAAGGCGCCTGAGCCCACGAGTTGATTTTGGTTTGGCTGCTCTGCCCCTCTCTGCCTGGAGATTCCGTGCGGGCGAGCGGCAGCTCCTGAGCTGCGTGTCTGTGTGTCCAGGGGGAATGGCTGCCGGGGGCAGCGGCAAGGGCCGAGGGGCCAAGCGCAAGCAGCAGGACGGAGGGACCACGGGGACAGCCAAGAAAACCCGGAGGTGAGAGCAGAGGGGCCGTGAGGGGACAGGGGTGGGCACGGGGACGGGCACAGGGGTGGGCACAGGGGTGGGCGCGGGGACAGGGACCGGGGTGGGCACGGGGTACAGGGGGCCGTGAGGGGACAGGGGTGGGCACGGGGACGGGCACAGGGGTGGGCACGGGGGTGGGCAGAAGGACGGGCACTGGGATGGGCGCAGGGATGGGCGCAGGGATGGGTGCAGGAATGGGCACGGGGATGGGGACGGGCACGGGGGTGGGCACGGGGATGGGCGCAGGGATGGGGACAGTGGTGGCACGGGGGTGGGGATGGGGATAGGCAGAAGGACGGGCACAGGGATGGGTGCAGGGATGGGTGCAGGGGTGGGCATGGGGATGGGCAGAAGGACAGGCACAGGGATGGGTGCCAGGGTGGGCTTGGGGATGGGGACAGGGATGAGGACAGGGGTGGGTGCAGGGATGGGGACAGGGGTGGGTGCGGGGATGGCTGTGGGGATGGGGACAGGGGTGGGTGCGGGGATGGCTGTGGGGATGGGTGAGGGGATGGGTACCAGTCAGGGACAGCAGCACTCAGATGCCCTGAGCTGCCTCCCAGCTGTCTCTGCCCTGGGGGGGTGTCTGGGGATCACTCCAGAGCCCTGTGATGTCACTGATGACATCACAGATGATTGATGAGTCACAAGCTATAAACGATTTGCAGTGGATGATTGTGCTCGTTTCACACAGACACGGGTGTGTGTCCCCTGAGCACAGGGACAGCTCTGCAGGGAGTGTCCTGGGCTGGCATGTGACAGCAGCTGGAGATGCCAGCGTGGGGTTTCTGTGTTTCAGTGACCCGTTGTTCTCAGCTCAGCGCCTGCCCCCTCACGGGTACCCTCTGGAGCACCCCTTCAACAAGGACGGGTATCGCTACATCCTGGCCGAGCCTGACCCCCATGCACCTGACCCAGAGAAGCTGGAGCTGGACTGCTGGGCAGGAAAACCAATTCCTGGGGATCTGTACAGAGCCTGCCTGTACGAACGAGTCCTCCTGGCGCTGCATGACCGAGGTACAGAGCCCGTTAATCTGTGCAGGTCGTGTTTCCTCACAGAGGAGTCTCGGTAACCTCTCGTTACCAGGCAGAGCTGCTCTCAGAGGTGCAGAGGTTCAATCCACCTCTGTGTTTTCACTTGCCTTTTGACACCACCACGTTAAAAATCACCAGTGAGTGCTTGTGTGCTCCCCTGCAGCTCCCCAGCTGAAGATCTCTGATGACAGACTGACTGTTGTTGGTGAGAAGGGCTATTCCATGGTGCGAGCCTCGCACGGCGTGCGGAAGGGAGCCTGGTACTTCGAGATCTCCATGGATGAGATGCCTCCAGACACAGCTGCCAGATTAGGCTGGTCACAGCCCTTGGGTAAATCATTCTCCAAAACACTTCTCAGTAGCTGCTCCTGCTACACTCGCTGTGTTCACCATGAAACGTTTATTTCCACAGGGAACCTCCAAGCCCCTCTGGGGTACGACAAGTTCAGTTACTCCTGGCGCAGCAAAAAGGGAACCAAGTTTCACCAGTCCATAGGGAAACACTATTCCTCTGGCTATGGACAGGGAGATGTCCTGGGATTTTATATCAGCCTTCCAGAGGATACTGAGACAGCCAAATCCCTGCCTGACACCTACAAAGACAAGGTGAGGTGCACATTCACTGTTGGATTAAGCATTGGCAGGTGGAAATCAGGAAAACGAGTGGCTGTGGCCTCGCTCGTGCCCCTTTCCGTGCATCCTTCCCATCCTGCCTCTCAGTACCTCTGTGGTTCGTGGGGAGAGGCCCAAAGTGTTGATCTCAAGAAAGCAAAATTCTCCTGGATGGGATTGCCCACATCTCCTTTCACCTTCCCCTCCTGGCTCTCAAATCTCTGAGCTGTGGGAATCACTGCTCACAGGTACTCTGACACCAGGCATGCCTGGCCCTGAGCAGGGCAGCTGACAGGTAACAGTTTTCCAGGCCTGTTCTTGATGTTTGCTGCTGATGTTGTTTCAGGCTTTGATCAAATTCAAAAGCTACTTGTACTTTGAAGAGAAGGATTTTGTGGACAAAGCGGAGAAGAGCCTAAAGCAAGCCCCTGGAAGCCAGGTGAGTTGTTGCTGTCACTTCAGCACGTGCCTGGCCTGAGTGAGAGGGAGCAGGGACTAATTCTGTCAGGGTTGCTGTGTCCTCACAACCATCAGTGGGAAAACCCTTCATTTTTCAGATCATATTCTTCAAGAATGGTGTCAGCCAAGGAGTTGCCTTCAAGGACATCTTTGAGGGGGTTTATTTTCCTGCCATTTCTCTGTACAAAGGCTGCACGGTAAGTGAGGGGTCTCTGAAAGGGAATTCCTAAATCCACCAGTTTCAGTAATGCACAAAGTGTGGGCACTCCAGGAGTGTGCCAAGTGAAAAGGAAAGATGGGAATCACTTTAGTGACTCTGGAACAATCTTGCTGTTCACCTGTGTAATGAGATTATCAAATTGCTGAAGTAACATCAGCAGTGTTTGTTCCTGTGGGCTTGCACAGGGTGTGGGGAGGTTCAGGATTAGGAAGGGGTGAGGACAGAGCACTAGAGAAATTTTCCTGGATTTGTAGATTTAATGAAAATGTACATTCCACAGGTTTCTATAAACTTTGGGCCATATTTCAAGTATCCACCGAGGGACATCACTTACCATCCTGTAAGTAAAACTGAAGCTTCTCCCCTCACCTGAGAGCCTCATTGTTTAAATCAGAGATATTTTGGGATGATTCATACCACACCTCTAACTGTCCTTCAGTCTCAGTACCTGGATAGTGTAGCCAGAAGGATTGTGTTTAAAATCATGTAAGGACAGATATCCACATAAATCATTAAATTTTAATGAAGTAATAGGTGCTGTTATCTTGTTCCTCTTGACAGATTGTTGCCTGCATTGGCCTTATTTGTCAGTAAGGGAACTGAGTTGTTGTTCAAGGAAACACTTGGAATTTCCCCCCTGCCCCTACTGTTTTGAGGAGGAAACAGCCCTGGAATGTCCTGGAACTGTCCAGGAGCGGAGCTAACTCTGCTTCCCTCTGCAGATGAGTGACATGGGCTGGGGGGCCGTGGTGGAGCACACGCTGGCCGATGTCCTGTACCACGTGGAGACAGAGGTGGATGGCAGGAGGAGCCCACCCTGGGAGCCATAAACACCCACCATGTGGATTTACTGCAGAGGAGCATCCATCTCTCTCAGAGACCAGCCCAGGAGCCGACAGGCCGAGGTGGATGCTGCCCTGGCTGGCAGGTGTTTGTGTGTGTGTGTTCACAGCTCCCCACTGCTCCTGCCAGGCAGTTCTGGGCTCTTTGGTGCTCGTGTGGGGCCTTTCTGGGAGCCCCCAGTACCATTAGACTGTCACTGGCTGGAGAAGGGGGTGTAAGAGGTCAGGGTGTAGCTGCACCTGCCAGGTGTGGGTACAGTGCTCAGGTGTGTTTGGCTGATGGTGACCAACAGCTCCCAGCCAGGACGGCTCTGTTGGAACGACACGGCTGCATGTCAGACTGAAATTTGGGCTTCTGTCCAAACTGTATTTTTTTCCCCACGGACTGGAAACCACTTTAAAAATAAAGGCTTTAACTCTTCTTTTTATTCTTGTTTTTGTCTTGTAAATTGTTACAGGTGACATTTGTACTCAAAGTAGCTACAGGTGGAGATCTCTCGAGTTGCAGGTCTCCTGTGCCCAGGTGTTAATGGGGCCTCTTGCTAATGATCATCATTGCAGAGCTTGGGGTGAATAAATAATTTGACACTTCTTATGTGTTGGTACAGGAAAAAATAAATTAGAGCTGCTTTGAGGGGAAGAGAAAACAAAAATAAGTGCTGTGTTTGAGTTTTGGGAGAGTAAAATTTGAGTTCAGTCAGGCCTGTGTCTGCCTCACTGAGGATGTACCTTCCCAGCTGTCTCCCTAATGACTAGTTAGTCCAGAGCTTTAAATGTAGACAGCACTAATTATAGCTTTATTTATTCATTGAAAGTAATTAGGGAGGGTGGAGTTGGCTGACTGGGCCAGCACATGCTCAGTTAAGCGACTGCAGGAATTAAATTTGTGGTCCTGCACTTACACAATGAGCTTCAATAAATAAACCTTTATATTTATTGGTTGTAACTGTGCATTAATTAGTGGAGTCTGCTGTTCAAGGTGAATTGGAGTGACAGGGTTCCATGCTTTGCCCTGAGGGAAGCCCTGCAGGGGGTGGTCAGCAGGTCACAGGCACCGGCCGGGCCAGGCGCTGCCGGAGGTGTTTGGCGAAGTCCACCTGTGTCTGGGACAGGACCTGGTTGATGATGGTCTTGGGCAGCCAGCCCTGGGGAGGAGCAGACACAGCCTGTGAGCAGAACCTGCCCCCCAGCCCCTGGC
>NC_031790.1:3669068-3671318 GCF_001522545.3 Parus major
CCCCCAGCTCCCCCCGGCCCCAGGTACCTTGAGGTCGATGCTCAGCAGCCAGGTGAGCCTGGTCTGGGAGGGGTTGCCGGGCAGTGGCCGCAGGACCATGCAGGTGGGACCATTCTCAGCCCTGGTGGGGGAGAGGCCCAGCTCAGACCCAAACCTGGACTTTTCAGCCCCAGAACTGCACTTTGGGGTTCCAGCAGCAGCTCCTGCTGCCCACAGAAACCCAGCGACTGCGGGCCCATAGCAAAACCCTTCTGCCCTGCAGGAATCCCCCTCCCTGCACACACAGAACTGGACTGTGGTACCTTATGAACCCCTCCTGCTCGGGCATGGCCCCGTAGGTCGTGGACATCCCGGCCAGGACACAAGTGGAGCCGCGTCTCTTGGAGCACCGCACGCTCACGAAGTCCCGAGGCCCAACAATGTTCCCAGGGGTCGCAGCTGCCTTCTCATGGGTGATCACCGTGTCCTTCCCAATCTTCTCCAGAATCTGCAGTTTAGATTTAAGCTTTCATTTCAAGTGTTAACTGCAAGCACAGACAAAAGCTGCCTTTGGTTACCAGGTGTTCATACAGGGTCTGACAAAGACTTGGTGTTTACAGTGACAATAATTCCAAATACTTGCTCTCCCCCAGGTGCAGAACTGTTTTCAATTCCCAAGTGAAAAGCTATTCCCTTACTGCTTCTCTCATTCTTTGTGCCTTGGGGCTATTTCTTCCCCAGATCTGCCCCAATTTCCAGCAGAACTGGCTGCTCCTTGCAGGAAAGTGCCTTTCCTGCAGAATTAGTCACACAGAAGCTGCTCCAGACTCCTCTCTGCTGCAGCAGCGACACAGATACCACAAAAACTCCTCTACATCTGCAGCAGGAAACAGAACACAGGCTGAGTGTGACAGGTCTGACACACATTTCCTACCCTGACTTCTTTGACGTTGGGGTTCCAGTCTCCCATCTGCTCCATGTTGTCCACCAGCTCTCCATACACGGTGTCCAGGGGCTGGTCCACCACCACCTCCAGCCGGAACACCTTCCCCACGTCCGGCAGCACCTTGCTCAGCACTTTATCTCCATTGCCCTGGGGAGGGGATGGCAGAGTGAGCACCGGAGCTGCTCACAGGAGGAGGGCTGCAAGGCGGGACCACAGGGCACAGCACCCACCGCCACCGTCTCCGTCTTCCAGTCGTCCTGGTCCTCAAGGATTCTGAGCGATTTCTGCAGGGCTTCCTCCCCCTGCTTGATGTAAGACATTTCCATCTCGCTGAAGGGTTTCTCCTCCAGCCTCGAGCCTGCCAGCAGCAGACAAAGGCAGGGCTGAGTGCAAGGACAGAATCGAGTGCCAGATGAGCTTTATCTACACCAAATCCCCTTCTCTGTGCCCAGGGGATGGGGAATAAACCCAGTTCCCACTCTGCCTTTGGTTCAGCAGAAGCACAGCCCACCCTCAAGCAGGTTTTTCCCCAGCTGCTCTCTGCAGTCCCAGCCCGTGACGGTTCCAGCAGGAAGGAACAGACCCCTGAGGTGTCACTCACTGAGCAAGGAGCTCCTCCTGCGC
Source organism: Parus major (assembly GCF_001522545.3). NCBI lineage: Eukaryota > Metazoa > Chordata > Aves > Passeriformes > Paridae > Parus > Parus major. The sequence goes on from NC_031790.1 coordinate 3,670,618, forward strand.
ACCTGGTGGATCCAGGTGCCGGGTCCCGGGCTGCGGCTGGCCAGCCTGCTCAGCTCCTGGCTGATGGCCACGGCAGCTTGTCTCCTCAGACCTGGGGGAGAGAGAGAGCGTGTCACCCGCTGGCACCACCCTGCCGTGGGCTTTTCCCCAGTTTAAACATGGCCAAGTCCCTGCTTGTCACCACCTCGGTGTCCCTACAGGCACAGGGGGCAGGTGGGTGCCATCGCACTGCCCTGGCACAGGTCAGCCTAACCAATCCTGGGTTTGGCTCCAGCTCCAAACACTCAGCAGCAAAAATACCAAGGAGCATCCTGCAGGTGCCCAGGAAAGGGAAATGGAGCACAGAGGTACAAACCCCTCACTGCCAGAGGGAGGGTGACCCAGAGCTGCTCACAGGGACAGGAACCAGCCCCTCAGGCCCCAGGGACACGTCTGGTAGCAAAAAGGGATTTAGGGACAGTAAATCCCAGAACCCAACATGCCACAGAGCGGGGAGAACCTCCCTGAGGTCCCAGCCACCACCCTGAGGAGTACAGAGAGAGGGAGGGTCCTTTCTGGAGCCTGGGACTCAACAGGAGCTTTTCTAATAAACTTTTGTCACAAACTCCCTCTGTGCTGCCCGTGAGTGCAGGGAGAGAATCCCTGAGCCCCAGCCTCGTCCTGCCCCAGACAGACGGACAGGAGATGTCCTGACCCCATCC
>NC_031790.1:3671848-3683607 GCF_001522545.3 Parus major
GACAGACGGACAGGAGCTGTCCCAGCCCTGCTCACCGGTCATGTTGCGCAGGTGGCGGTAGGAGATGGCAGCGCAGAGCTTGGATGTGGCTGGCAGCATCTTCCTGTGGGGTCGGAGCCGTGGGCTGGGCAGTGGCTGTGGAGGCCTCAGCGCTGTCTGTCCGTCCGTGCCGGCGCTGCTCCGGTCCAGCCCCGCCGTGCACGGCCTTAAGTAGCGGGGGCTGAAGGATTCTGCCCCGTCAGCCGGGAGATAAGAGCGTCAGCCCGGGCTGGGCCCCGCGGGCCAAGGCCAGCCCCGGCTCCCCACGCATCTGCGGCTCAACCGGGCACGGGGCTGGGAGCGTGCTGGACACGGCAGAGCCCCGGGAACTGCATCTCCTGGGGCTGGGGGCGTGCTGGACACGGCAGAGCCCCGGGCACTGCAGCTCCTGGGGCTGGGGGGTGTGCTGGACACAGCAGCACCCCTGGGCACTGCAGCTCCCAGGGCTGGGGGTGTGGTGGACACGGCAGAGCCCCGGGCACTGCAGCTCCTGGGGCTGGGGGCGTGCTGGACACGGCAGAGCCCCGGGCACTGCAGCTCCTGGGGCTGGGGGGTGTGCTGGACACAGCAGCACCCCTGGGCACTGCAGCTCCCAGGGCTGGGGCAGGCAGAGCCCCCAGAGCCCCCTGGCCTGCCAGGACAGACCTGTTTGTGCCAGGGACAGACCACACAGCACACGGACCTGGGCGCCCTGGCAGGGATCGTGTGCCGTGACAGGCAACATCCTCACAGTCACACCATCACCAAGGAATCATCAAAAGACCTCCAAGGTCATCGAGTCCAACCTTTGATGGGTAACAATGGATAATGAGGGATAACGATGGATGGTGTCATCTCACAGCACAATCATCGTGGATAACGAGCCAGGCTGGGCCCCTGCAAACACCGTGTACGAGAACCAGAAGAGCCCACAGAACACTGAATATTAAACACACTGAGCTGCTGAGCCTGGGACTGAAGTGAGGGGCAGCCCCCCTATCCCCAGGCCCCGTTATCTGCCCCAGGACACGGCAGAGCAGCGATAATGCTCAAGGCTGAAATGACATTTCTGGGATGAATTACGGCCTGGAGATCAGCAGCCCCAGGAACCTGTGAGTTACAGCTGCTTCCTTTGACGTCAGCCCCTGCACCCTCCTGCAGGGAGCCTGACCTTCCTCCCCATTCCAGCAAGCTGGCCCAGGGGGAGGTCACCCCCTCGCTGTGCCAGCAGCCCGGCCCAGGGAGCCCTTTGTCTCCCCCCACCTGTCCCAGCTTTCCTGAGATGATTCAAGTCCCACCTGCCATGCAGAGTGGTCCTGCTGCTCCCCGGGCTGTTCTCTCTGTTCTCCACTGTGGGCCAGAAAACACCTCAGGTCAGCGTGTGGGGTTAGACCGAGGTGCTGGGTGGGCAGCAGGGAGGCAGAAGCTGCACTATCCCTTCCCAAAACGCTTGCTGGAAACCCCTCTTTGCAGCCATGCTCCCACAGGTGTGACTGCCAGGTGATGGCACAGCTCTCCCCACCTGCTCCCACCCCCCTGCACACAGCCCGGAGGGAAACCCAGGGGGTTTGAAATCCCCAAATCCCAGCCAGGAGCGTCTGGCCAAGCACACGCAGAGCGCTGAGAGCTCGGGGACACCAGAGACACCCCAGAACTGTGCACTGCCCCCAGCCCTCAGTCCCCCTCCCTGACAGAGGGGGACAGCAGGGAACAATCCAGGACTGTTATCCCAGATGGAGCAGCCACTCCCAGCACAAGGCCTCGGCACAAGGACACGCACTTGTTTGTGAGGAGAGCCAAAACAACCCTTGCAGAGCTGCCCCTCCGGCTCCGGGCTGGGGGGCAGGACCCCATCTGTGCCCTCAGGAGGGGACACAGCCACACTGCCACAGCACCTGAGGAAATGCTGCAGCCCCCAGAGCATGACACAGACCCCAAAAGGCACCCAGAACCTTCAGGGGGATCTGGCTGACTGGGACACCCCAGCCCCCCTGGGCACCACACGGCCCCATTTGCATCCACGTAGCAGAGCCTGGCACACAAACCTCCACAAATGCACAAAATGTACAAAACCAGAACCATGCCAAGCAAAGGCACTGGAGATTCACCAGGGCACCTGAAGGACCCAAAGTTCCTGGGGCCACCACGGGTCCCCCACCCTGCCCAGCGGAGCCACCTTCAAGAGCATTCCCCTCCCAGCCCCTTTCCCACTGCAGTGCCTGGAGCAGGGGGCTCTGGGGGTGGCCCTGTCCCTCCTGCAGCACTGGGGATGTCCCCCCATCCCACGGCTGCCTGTGGTGTATTTGGAGAGTGCAGACAACCCTCAGCCCCCGGTGCCCACAGAGGTCACCCCTGATACTGTGATAAAATAATGGGCTCAAAAGCAGCCAGAAGAGCTCCATGTCTTGACCCCCACCAGCTCTTCACAGCCCCCAAAACCCTGGGGCTGCAGGGCTGGGACCCCACCTCTGGGACTGGGCAGCCCTTGCCTCTCCCCAGCCACCACTGCCCTGATCCTCCTTCACCCCAAAACACCCCCCAAACAACCAGGGACAGCAAAAACACCCCCAAAGAGCCATCCCCTCCTGACAGAGATTTTCCAGTCACAGGAGCCAGCTCCATAAATGCTTTTTATTAAATTTTGTTAGAACAAGAAATAGCATTTCCTTGTTTAAACCTTTGCTACCCCCAAACCCACAACACCCACTCAAGTCCAACGGGGCAGAAATGTTTCCCCCCAAAGTGAGTGGTCCCTGGGCCAGTGAGAGGGGGTCAGCAGTGGCCACAACAGCTGTCAGCTCTCCAGGACAGTTTTGTTCAGCCCCAGCAAGCAGAGCTGGGCTTGTCCCCTGGTCCCCCAGCACAGACTCTTCACCCAAAGAACTCCTACTGCCCTCAGGGGAGCAGCCTGAGGTTCCACAGGGATTGTCCCTGCCGAGGTTTGCCCTTCCCTGCCCACACCCAGGAGGCTCCTGGAGCCTGGCAGCTGCCCAAAGCCAGCCCCGAGGCCAAGGACTCTTCCACCTCCAGGAGGGCCGGGACACACCGGGGACAAAGGACTCTCCAAGCTGACCCAGCTGTGCCGGCTCCCCCTGAGCACCGAGTGAGGAGGGGCTGGAGGTCCAGGCTCTGCAGGGCCCCAGGTGCAGCAGCTCTTCATCAGCAGGTAATTAGTGGCTTCAGCTGGTAATTAGCAGGCTCAGCTGCAGGGGAATGGCACAGCCTGGCTGGGGGTAGAGGCAGTCTCTGTTGGGGTACAGGGGTACCCAGGTTCTGCTGCCCCTCCCAGAGCAGGATCTTGCCACAGGCTCCAGCATCCCCTCGGAGTGAGCCCAGGGCTTGGCCAGGGGTCCCATCTGTCCCTGCACAGCACAAAGAGGGGACAGGAGCTGGCCTGAGGGGGGCTTGTCCTGAGAGAGGGGAATGCTCAGGACCAGAATACTGGAAAACCATCGATGTCAGGATCAAGGATTTATTTACATGTCAAGGAAAACGCTCACCCAGAGTCACGTGAGGAGGAGAAAGCAAACAAACCCAAGGAGCAATGATTTGCCTCCCAAAAACAAATGCTTGCACTCCCAGTGCGCTGGGCCCTCCTCATCTCCTTCTCCTGAAGGAGACTAAAGGCATGATTTGTGTACAGTTACCAGCACCACGGAAAATACAATCTGCAAATGAAAACCTGCCTTTCCACGGAAGGCTGTCCCTGCCCGGGCGGGCGAGGGGCAGCACTCAGTACTCATCCAGCGTGTCCGCCCGCGGCACCGACAGGCCCCGCTCCTTCAGCGCCTGCACCTTCAGCTTCTCTGACTCCTGCTTGGCCTGCTGCTCCACCCGCTGCTCCTCCAGGATCTCCTCGATGGACACCTGCTGCAGAGGCGTGTCGCTCTCCTTCTCCAGGTCCTGCAGGAGAAACGACCCCTCCAGCTCTGCACGGCATCCCTGGAGCGCGGGGTGCCTGTGAGCCACACGCCTCCCGTGAGTCCCAGCAAAGGCTGGGGGTGACAGAAAACTGGAAACACTCTGAGGGGTGAGGAGCTGGGCAGGGATCCCCAGCACAGCCCTGGGAAGGGGCTCCTGGGGACCCCAAAGCAATCGGTGCTCAGCTCCTCCTGAGCCACGCCAGATGGTGTTCCCTGGTGCAGAGCCAACAAGGAGGTAAGGGACAGCCAGCAACGACACTCCTGCCACACAGGCTGGAGCTTCCCCACAGCTCCCTCTCATTGTTCTTTGTCCCTCGTGTCATCCAGAGCGGCTGTGGCAGCAGGAGGAACCCCTGCCCTGCAGGCTGGCATTTCTGTGATGGTTCAGCCTGAACCGGCCCTGGAGGCGGCTCCGATTCCAGCCCAGCAGAAGAGCAGACAGACAAACCACAAACACCCGCAGCTCAGGCCAAGACTGCAGTGGGAGCTGTGCACTTACAATTTCCCCCAGCAGCACCACGTTCTCGCCCCTCACGACGAAGATGCCCCGAGGGATGTCCCCATACTTCTTGCCCACGTGGATGCGCTCCACAGTCTGGTGCAACACCAAGTTTGCTGCAGCAACGAGAGACAGAAAATCACCGACTTTCTACTGTGAATTATGGCTGAGCAGCGTCCCCCATCCCGCCAGGCAGAGCCTCAGAGCTGGTTCTCCATCTCTCGGTGGCTGCTCTGAGCCGGGTGACTGAAGCCACCGACACTCCCCAGCTCAGCACCCCCAGCTCCCACCGGGCAGGAGCTCAGACCCCCGCGCCGAGCGCCCCGTGCCCGCGGGAGCTCGGAGGATGACGGCGATGCTGGCACTGCAAGTTCTGGTCAAGGACCAGATTAGAGGATGAACATCACCCGGCTGCTTCTGCTCCAAGAGCGATGCCGGAGCGCCAGCGCAGGATGCAACCGCGGGAGGGGAGCTCCCAGGCGTGGGAGAAACCTCCGTGAAGCACCAAGCCCAGGGGGACACGAGCAGAGGCGGGTGTTTAACCCCCAGCACAAGCACACTCGGAACTCCTCCTGCCGGCCCGCGCGGCTGCCCGCAGCCCCGGCCGTACCGAACTGGTCGATGCTGCGCAGGAACCCGATGAGCGTCCGGCCGTCCCGCAGCAGCACCAGGTGCTTCTCTGCGGGAAACGAGAGCGGCGCGTCGGCCTCGGCCCCCGCGGCTCCGGGAGCCCCGCCCGGGGCAGCGCCGCGCGGGGCCGGAGCCCACGGGGGGCGGCTCCAAACGGGAAGAGGGGTCCGGGCACGGGGAACCGCAGGGTGGGACCCGGGGGAGCGGGACTCCGGACCCCGGGGCGGGGCGGCACCGACGGGGCACGGAGGGGACGGGCCGGCCCCGGAGCGGCGGGGGCCCGGCCGCACTCACTGTCGATGTCCTGGATCAGGCTGGCCGTGCCGGGCATGTAGTTCATGGTGCCGCCGCGCCCGCAGCGGAAGCGCCGCCATGCGCCGGTGCCGCCGACGCCCCGGAACCGCCCGCGCCGGGCGGGGCCCACCCGGCGCTGCCCTTTTAAGGCGCGCAGGCCGTGCGCGCGGGGCCGCCGCTGATTGGCCAGCGCGAGCGGGCAGCGGCCGCTGATTGGGCGCGGGGCGCGCGGGGGCGCGGCCTTGGCGGCGGCCATGGAGCCCCGCGCGGCAGGGCCGGGCCCGCCGGCGGCGGCCGCGCAGGTAACGGGACAGGGAGGCGGCCGCGGGACGGGCACGGCCCCCGGGATGGGTGCGGCTCCCGGGACGGGCACGGCCCCCGGGGTGTCACGGCCGGTGGGGCGGCGCTCGGCCCGGCCCTGTCCCGGTAACGGGCGCACAGGACGGTCCCGGGTCACGGGCAGCGCCCCCGGCCCCGAGCCCTGCCCGCCGCCTCCCACGGCCGCCGGGTTCTCGTGGCTCTGCTCGCGGGCTCCCCCGGGCATGTAACGGGGCAGGAGAGAGCGCGGGGAGCGCCGCCGGCGGAGCCGCTCCGCGGGGACGGTCCTGGGGCATGTGGAGAGCGCGGGGATCCCGGGAACGCGGGGATCCCGGGAATGAGGGGATCCCGGGAGCGCGGGAATCCCGGGAATGAGGGGATCCCGGGAACGCAGAGATCCCAGAGCGGGGATCCCGGGAATGCGGGGATCCCGGAGCGGTGATCCCGGGAACGCGGTGATCCTGGGAACGCGGGGATCCCGGGAACGCGGGGATCCCGGGAATGAGGGGATCCTGGGAATGCAGAGATCCCGGGAACGCGGGGATCCCGGGAATGTGGGGATCCCGGGAATGCGGAGATCCCGGGAACTCAGTGATCCCAGAGCGGGGATCCCGGAGCCCTTTCCCGAGCGGCAGGGTCACGGTCCCGTGGCTGGGCATTCCCGGTTCCGTTACCTGCGGGATTTATCGCAGCTGGGTTTTGGGCTCCTGTGCGAGCTCCGTGTGTCGGGAGCGGCTGTGCCCTGCCGGAGCCGGCTCTGCTCTCCAGCCACGGCTGGAGTTTGATTTATCCGGTGGGACACGCGGCTGGTCTGGCTCTTCCATAAATCCCGGCACAGGGGCTGTACAGCCTGCGCTCCAGGAAGCGGCTCAGGGGAAAAACTGCTTTGCCCTAAGGTACAGGGAGTCATTCCCTGAGCTCCTGAAATCCTGGGCTTCACAATCCCCTCTGCAGTCAGGTGCAAACTCACGTTCCCTACACATCGGTTTTGGGATGGATCCAGGTAAATCCTCGGATATGCCCTGGCTGTGCAAACCTTCCATGCAGAGACCCACACAACCTGCAGCTCAAGGAGCTGAGCACTGGCTGGTGGAGCTTGTTTGAATCGTGTCTCTGTGAGAATGAGCAGGAAAATGAACTTTCCTGGAGTGTTTTCTGTGCTTTGGTTGGGGATGCAGTGCTGGCACTGAATCCTCTGGGAGCTGCTCAGTGTGAGAGGCTGCACACCTGCCCCTGAACCAGTGTTAGACCTGGTACAGCCAGCTTCGACCAGGAGAGCCTCAAACTGATCAGCTTGAGGGCAAAGGAACCCCCTAGTTCAATACTGCAGGAAGGGCCAGTTCTCGTTCCTGGAGCGCCTGTGTCCGTGGCCGTGGCCCATCGCCTTCCCTGTGCTCTTCCCTTGTTCCCAGGCAATGGATTCTCCGTACGCCAACGGAGCGTACAGCCCCCCGTACCCGCACTACGCCAGCCTGCCGCAGGCACGGGGCTTCTGCTGCTCGGGGCCCCCGCGCAGCCCCTACCCCACAGAGCCCGCCGGCTTCTACCGGCCCCCATCGCCCGCTCCCGCCTGGAGCTACGGCCCCCCGGAGTGTCCCCCCGAGGGCTCCGCGCTCCGCAGGCAGCAGGTCCCCGGCTACTCCCCGCCACAGGTAAGGGGAGCTCGCGGGTCCTGGCATGGGGGTCCTGGGGCCGTGGAGCTGGGGGTCCCCATGGCTCTCGAGCACCTTGTCCTGCCTGGTTTTACTCTTTAAAAAACTGGTGGTCACCCTGTTCTCTGGAGACCCTGAGCTCGGGCTAGGAAAGCAGGAATTGGGCAGCCAGCCTGAGCTGCAGCTGCTTCCCAGAATCCCAGGATTGCTGAGGTTGGAAAAGACCTCCAAGATCCCAGAATCCAACCTGTGACCGGTCCCCACCTTGTCACCCGGCCCAGGGCACTGACTGCCACGTCCAGTCCTTCCTTGGACACCTTCAGGGATGGGGACTCCACCACCTCCCCAGCCATAATGTTCCAATATTCTACAACCCTTTCCATGAAGAAATTCCTGATGTCCAACCTGAACCTCCCCTGGCACAGCTCGTGGCTCTCTCCCCTTTTCTTGTTCCTTGTTCCCTGGGAGCAGAGCCCACCCCCACTGTCCTGTCCAGCTCCCAGGGCTGTCAGAGGCTGCAGTGCTGGGGGTGACCCCAGCTGTAATTCCTGTTCCCCCCATCCTTTCAGACCCCTGGAATGCCGATGCCGCAGTACCCGTACGGAGACAGCAGTGCAGGGCTCCCGGTGCCGCAGCCCCGAGCCCTGGAGGACACGTGGGGTCCCCACTCTGTCTTTGGGGTGCAGCCGCGTTACGCCTGGCCCGCGGCCTCGGGGCACAGCAGCCTCTACGTGTCCGATTCACAGCCACCCTGGAGCGGCAGCGGGGCTCCTTCCCACCCTCCCACCTGGGAGTCACAGGGACAGGTGAGCTCCTGTTTGCATGCAGAAGACTTAAATCCGTGGCTGTGATTCCGTAACGTACTGGAAGGACAGGATGTCCTGGGGTGGCTCTTGAAATGGGTCTGACAGGCTTTGTCTGGGTTGGAGCAGGGGTGAAGAGACTCCACGGTTTTGGTCCCCAGGCAGCAGCAGCCCTGATGGGGGTTTGGGGGCTCAGACTCCTCCTCTGGACAGGTGCCCCTTGCTTTCCAACATGGGGACCAGGGCACAGGTCCCTGTCCCCAGCATCGTTTGGTGCGGGATGAGAGCAGAACCCTCTGTGTTTAAGGGAAATGCACTTAGAGCTGTTCTCTCCCTCTGACTGCAGGACTCTGTCTACGACAGACCTGAGCAAAGCCCCAGCCAACGCAGTTACTATTCTGATGTCAACCAGAGGCACTCTGGGGTGGGGAATGAGCACAGGATCGCCAAGGCTGCCCCGTCCCAGCCGCGGGTGCAGTACAGTGCCCAGCCCCAGCTCTATGACCTCGCTCCACGGAAGCCCGTGGCCGGGAGCCGGGAGCTGGGCTTCAAACCTGCTGAGCAGCCTTCCACAAACCCTGCAGCCATGCAGCCCGAGATTCAGAGGATCCTCCACGTGATGGGGGAGGCTGAACAGCTGGAGGAAGAGGTGGAAGAATTTGTAGGGAAAAAGACAGATAAATCCTACCGGCTCCTGGAGGAGATGTTGACCAAGCTGCTGCTGGAGCTGGATTCCATTGAGACTGGGGGCCAGGACAGTGTCCGGCAGGCCAGGAAAGAGTCCGTCCACAGAATTCAGGCCATACTGGAAAAACTGGAAAGAAAGGGGCTGTGAAGGCACATGAGCCACAACACACAGCCTGTTGGTGAGGTTCCAAAGAGTTTCAGTTCTCTTAAATCTCAGCTCTTTCTGCTACGCACTATTGACAATGGAATAGCAATAAGCCCTGAGTTAACAAATCAATTCAAGCCCACCAAAAAGCCAGCCCAGAAGCCCAGCCCCGATGAACAACTCAGCAAAGGACAAATTGCGAGAGGTTTGAAGCAGCAAAAATATTTAATGAAGATGTTGAAGAGAGCTGGGCCAAGGATGGAGCCCTGTGGGGTTGTGTGCAGTTCCCCAGAGCAGGGCCAATCTCTGGGTGTCTCCTACAGCCACAGCCAGTCTTTCAACACTCGTCAGATGTGCTGCAATGTGCAGCCAGCAACCAAGACTCTGGGTTTGTCCTCACTGCCTGTAATTTCAGCTTCAGCTCCCTTGCCATAAACCCCATGTGTCCTCACAGGGGTTGTTTGGGTTTAGTGCACTCAAGGAGCAGCACTGAGGTTCTGGAGGGAGGGACTGTGCTGGCACATGTCACCTTGTGCTGTTCCTCCTGTGGTGCAGAGCCAGCGTGGGGTGTCCCTGTGGGAACAGACTGGGAATCCTGGTTCTGCCACTGGAAAGGAGAAGTGCAAGTCAAGGAAAGAACAAATGCAGGATGCTTGCAAGTGATTTCCAGGTCACTTGGTTCAAAATCCCCTGTTGAATGTCCCTCTCCATCCTGCCAGTTTTGTGTCCCACTGTGCAGCACCACGGAGGGAACAGCTCGGCCTGTTCCAGCCTCCTGGTTACCACCTGCACAGAACTCACTGCTGTGTGTGACACTTAATAAACCCTGACAAGTTTTAAATGTTATTTTGTAATTGAGATGTCTCAAAGCCTCTATTTCTTTTAGGGGAAGTCGTTGGGGAGGTTTTGTAACTCAGACTTCAACTCCAGCCCAGTTCCATTCAGAGGTGAATGGAACATCTGAGAAGGCTGTTCTGGGGTGCCAGGGTGCCCCATTGCCTCCCAGGCAGTGCAGATGCTCCAGGAGCCTCCAGCTGTGCCTCTAGGGTCAGGGAAGGGATTTAGGATGCCTGGGGCTGAGAGACCATGCACCCTGCTGACAGCCAGCCGAGGCAGCTCCCGCATTCCCAGCCAGGGCTGTGGGCACAGGGCTGACCTTTGGAGCTTGTTGGATGTGTCTGTGGTCAGCCTGCAGCCACGTCTGAGCTGGGGGAAGGTGGATGTCCCGGGACAGGGAAAGGCTCAGCTGCTGTTTCATTTTGTGTTAGACAGGGAGCAGCCAGGCCGGCTATTCCACGCTTTTCCAGCCTGGAATTCCATCTGCCTCCTGGGGATTGCTGGCTGTGCAGGGAGATCAAAGCAGTTCACAGTTCTGAGTGCTGCCTTGTCACTGTGCTGGTGAAGCAGTGGCCCAGGGCCTGTGAGTGCCACCCCTTCCCCCATCAGCTGGACCCATCCAGGTAACATTCCTGAACAATATTTCTTGTTCCTGCCTCCTTGGCAGAGGGTTATGCAGATGCCTGGAGAAAAGCACAGGAGAGAACATGAAGAAGTGGGCTGAAATGACAGGCTGTTGTTGCAGGGCGTGGGGATCCGAACAGCTCTGTGGTTTGGTGTGGCTGCCTGGGACACTTTGGCATCCCCGGGTGGGTTTTGTGTGTTTCCTCCAAAGCTGAGCTGGGTCAGGGATTAGCACACGTCCCACAGCTCAGGCAGCAGGATGTAACTGATCCCTACCTGCTGCCTCTGCCGCTTTCACACAGGACCGAAGAGCATCGCGGCTCGGCCGGGTGCAGATGGTTTGATGGGGGCAGGAGCTGTGTCGGCAGCGGCTGTGCGGGCTCTGCACACTCAGGGTTGCAGGTGTTTGCTCTCCAGCTGCACAACTGCAGCACTGAGCATCCCGAGCCTTCCCTTTTCCTCCCCAGTCCCTGCTGTGGCACGGTGAGCGCCGGGACAGAGCTCCTGGCAGCTGCTTTATCTTGCAGCATCCACCCACATCACAACGCCCAAATTAGAAAGTCTGTCTCTGTTTATCGCCGGGCTCATCTCTACAGAAACCAAACTCTCCCTGGGGTTGCCCCTTGCTTCTCCAGCAGTGCTCGCCCTCAGCAGAAGGTTTCTCAATCGCCACGGAGGCTGAAGTGTCACAGAGGGACTGAAAAACAAACATTAAATCAGCACCGCGTGCTTTCTGCTGCAATCACCCCGTGCTGGAGGGTTTGTTGTGCTGAAGTGGGCACCAGGGTGGGGTTTCCCTGCACCCCAGAACCCTCCATCCAGCTCGGGGTCACAGGGACTGCCACCCGAGCCACTGCCGAGGGCAGGGAACACGGGCAGGGAACACGGGCAGGGGACACAGGCAGGGAACACGAGCAGGGGAAGGGAAAAGGGGCAGGGGCAGGGAACACAGGGAGGGAACACAGGAGGGATTGTGGGCAGGGGTCACAGACAGGGAACACGGGCAGGGGTCACAGGGATGGATCACGGGCAGAGAACACGGGCAGGGGTCACAGGCAGGGATCGTGGCAGGGATGTAGGCAAAGGTGACGGGCAGGGAAGGATCGTGGCAGGGATGTAGGCAAAGGTGACGGGCAGGGATCGCGGGCAGGGGTCACGGGCAGGGAACGCGGGCAGGGAACACGAGCAGAGGCAGGGCAGCAGTGGCAGGGCTGCAGGGAGGGGCTGAGGGCAAAGGCTGCGGGCAGGGATGGCGAGGCTGCAGGCAGGAGCCCCAGCGGGGACTGCGGGCAGGGACTGCGGGCAGTGATTGCGGGCAATCCCCGCTCC
>NC_031790.1:3683928-3733688 GCF_001522545.3 Parus major
GCCGCCGGCCACCGCCGAGCCCCCGGAGCCGGAGCCCGGCGGGCGCTACGAGCCGGTGGTGCCGCACTGGTTCTACTGCAAGGTCACGGAGCCGCGGGAGCGCTGGGTGCCGTTCAGCGCGCAGGACTCGGAGCGCCTGGAGGCGGCGCACGCCGCAGGTAGGGCGGGGGTCCCCCGGCAGCACCGGCCCCCGGCTCCGCTACCCCCATCCGCCCTTCGCTTCTGCACCCGCGGCCCCGCTCTTGCACCGCCCTAAGGAACGGGCCTGGGGAGGCTGACGGGGGAGCATCAGGTGTGCGCTTGGGTACCGGGGAAAAAAAAAATTCCCCGGACGCATTCGTGGCTTTCCAGCTGGGATGCTAGATTTTCGCTCGAGGAATTTTAAATTGGGACTTTTTTGGCCGTGTGCCTGCTCCCAATAACTGAGCTGTTTGGATGCATCAAATGGTCTGACCCCGTTCAGCTGATACTGCTCTAAATTATATATAATCATACTGCAGAGCATCGTCTGGTGAGGCTGGGAGAATGCTAGCAGGATGGCAGGAATTCCGCTGGGAGAGCCCCCGCGGCACGGAACCGTGCCTGCTTTGGGAGCAAGGATTGGAGGTCAGCTCCAAGCCCTGTGCTGAGGTCCTCGTGTGCCACATGTCACCATCTGTGCCACCTGCTGCCACAGGCAGAGCTCCGATTGCCCAAGGCTTGGCTCCCGTCCTCCCTCGCCCAGGAAGTTTGGGATTAGAGGCTGTGCTGCCCATCCCCTGACCCAGCCTGGCACGGGGTGTTGTGCCACCAGCCCAGCCCACAGGCAGACCCAAAAAGCAGCGAAATTCACAGAGAAAATACAGAGTTGGAGGTCTGTATTGGGGTCTGCAGATTTCTCTGTTTCAGAGAGGAACGGCTTAGAGACCCTTAGGAGGCCGTGCTGCACCCCCACTGTTACACAATGTGCTTCCCAGGGCCACAGTTCCACTTCTACCCTCCAGGTGAGGCAGGGAGAAGCCACGTGAGCACGTGCCTGAGCTAGAGAGAAGTGTAGTGTAATGTTTTCATCTCACCTTCTGCCTCTGGGGGAAGTCTGACTTGGGGTGTCTTGCCCAGATGCCCCAGCACTGCTCTCTGAACTTGGCTACAGAGGACATTGGCTTCTGCTGCCGTGGCTGTGCCCAAGGGGATGCTCCAGCCTCATTGCTCCAATGGCAAGATCAATGGGATCTCCTGGTTAACTGCAGCCTCTCTTCCCCCAGGGAAGGAGCAGGACGGCGTGGTTGTCCCCACGTCGGGGGGCAGGTACGATGTGCACCTGCAGACGCGGCAGCGCGTGGCCGTGTACTGGGAGGAGGAGGTGGCTGAAGTGCGGCGCTGCACCTGGTTCTACAAGGGGGACAAGGACAATAAGTTCATTCCCTACTCGGAATCCTTCAGTGAGGAACTGGAGGTAAGCACACCTTTCCCATCAGTTTCCATCTCAGCCTTCCCTTGTCACATACTGGCTCTGGTGTCCCAAACCCCATCCAAGGCCACTGGCACCAGTCAGGCCTGAGGACATGAACTCCAAAGAGGCTTTGGCACGGCATTCCTGCAGCTGATTGATGTAACTGTGAGCACTGCCGTGGCCTCCCCTTCCCCTGCCCTCATCTGGCCTCGGTGCCTCCTTCCATGACACCTTGAAGTGCCAGGCTCTCCTTTGGGGTGAGATACAGACATAGAAAAATACCCGTCTTTGCAATAACCTCTGTTCTGATGTAACAAAATCATTCTGAGTTGATGGGGAAGTCTGATGCTGCTGCTGTCAAAGCAGGGAGTTCTTAAACACTCTCAGCAGGTGATCCTGGGATGACCCTGCTTCTCCTCCAGCTGATTTCTCTGCCTCTTTTGCAAAGTGTTGATAAGAGATTCTGAGGACTGGGTGGGGAATGTCCCAGGAGGTTGAGCATTGATGGGCACACTTCCAGCTGACTCACAGTGGGTGTTCTCTTCTGCAGGAAGCTTACATGATTGCTGTAACCCTGGGTGAGTGGAAGAGGAAGCTGGAATCCCCCAACAGAGAAGTCATTATCCTGCACAACCCAAAGGTGAGCAGGGCCTGGTGATCTCTGTGGGGACATCCCCTTGGGTCTCTTTGTGCTGTTCCCTCCAAATGGGTTTGTCCAGGGGCATTCCACTCAGCCTGCCTGTATACCAGAGGAGAGGGCAATGGCAGCCAGGTCTGCCAGCAGCTTCACATCTCTTTTTAACACCTCTCTGGGCAAAGGGCTCAGCCCAGCACAGTCTGGTACCACCCCATGTCACCCGGAGCTGCTGTGGCTGTCTCTGCTCTGGGATCACTGACAGGCTCTTCTTGTTCCCAAGCTGATGGTTCACTACCACCCCGTTGCCAGCTCTGATGACTGGGTCTCCACCCCCACGGAACAAGGTCGGCCCCGGACTGTGAAGAGAGGAGTGGAGAACATCGCTGTCGAGATCCCCAACGGTGAGCTGGCTTCTCTCCTCCACCACCCAAAGCCCTGTGGAGTGTTTTCCAACCTGATGGCTCAGGAAAACCGGCAGAAGCTCCCATGATCCTTGAAGTGCACATCAAAACATTTTGTGCCAAAAGGATCCAAATGGTTTCAGAAACCTCCCCAGCCCCAGCGAGCTGCAGCGTCAGTGAACACACAGAACTGCACATCCAGGGGAGAGTGGTGAGCTTCCAGCCCCTGTACAGGGACACAGCTGCTGGGAGCTCTGCAGTGCCTAAAATTACCCCTGAGGTCTGGATGTCTGCATTGGTACGAGAGGAGAGTTTCTTTCCCTGCTAGGGAAAACCACACAGTGGATTATCACTTACCTAGGTGCTGGTGACATCTCTGCAGCCAGGTGTCAGCTCTGTCCCCTCCCACTGCCCTGGGCTCCCAGTCAGGCCTCAGGGAGAGAACATGGGGCAGTTACTCCCTTTTCCATGGGTGCCTGCCCTCAGGAAGGCACGTATGCAAACTGAGGTGTGTGGGAAGCGGAGAACAAGCCCTGACTCCACCTGTGGCCGACTGGGACAGGCAGCTCCATGGGGCCCATAGGGTGGGCTGGGCATGGGGCAGCTGCACTGAGACCTCCTGACCCTGCAGTTCCCAGTGCTGAACGATCCCCGTGGCTGGGCAGGGATGAACTGCAGTGCCACCAGCCCTTCCTCCACTGTCCTGCTGGTCCAGATCCATCCCAGGCCAGGCAGCTGAATTTAGCAGGGCTGAGAGAAATGTGAGAAATGCCAGCGCCCTTGAGGTGTAAACCCAGGCACTAACAAGGGTTTTCACGGGCTGAGCGAGGGTGGGAGGCTCCAGTCCTGCACAGTCCGTTCCCTGCTGGGCTCTGTCTCCTCAGCAGCCTGAGCTCCCCTCCCCTCCTCAGGAGAGCCGCTGCAGATCGACCACCTGGTGTTCGTGGTGCACGGGATCGGCCCCGCGTGTGACATCCGCTTCCGCAGCATCGTGCAGTGCGGTAGGTGCAGGCTGGGAGCCCCGGCAGGGAGAGCCTCCCCTGGGAAATGGGAATTCCCTGAGCCTCAAACCAGCCCCACACGCTGGCAGGCTGCACGGCCAGACCTGCTGACTGTGGGCAGCGTGAGCAGAACACACTGAGCCGCCAAATCCCTCCTTCTGAAAAGGCTGAGGCAACTGCTGTTCATCAGTTCTGCTTCACAACAGTTATTTTTTATAAATGTCTAAAAGTCCCTTGTCCTGACTGCCACACTAAAGTCCTGCCCTGTGAAGGAGGTACAGATGGGGCAGGGAAATGCAGTGAACACACGTGGCAGGACACGGAGCCTCCCCTGACCTGACTTAGGGGAGCAGCAGCAGATTAAAGACCCCGGTGGGATTTCTCCGTAATGATCTTTCATTGTATTAAGTGGTGTTGGTGCCGTGGGCTGGCCCCAGAGCCCGGTGGATCTCCCTAAGAGTTCTTGTGTTTTGCAGTGAATGATTTCAGGAACGTGTCCCTCAGCATGCTGCAGGCACACTTCAAGAAGGCCCAGGAGCAGCAGCAGGTCGGCCGGGTGGAGTTCCTGCCTGTCAACTGGCACAGCTCCCTGCACTCCACTGGCGTGGACGTGTAAGTGTCCCTGGGGATGGCAGGGGCACAGGCAGCTCCTGCCCTGCAAACTCCACTTCTCCTGCTGGGAAATAAAGGGAAAGCTGGGAGGGTTTAGGGCAGGGGTGAGCAGGACACACAGGGACCCCCAGACCCTCCCCACACAGCACACTCCCATCAGCATCCTGAGGACAGAGGCTTTCCCTGGCTGATCTCAGGAGGGACCCTGGACATCCACACCTTGCTAAACTGAGTACCCTGTTCCTGCACTGCAGCACTGCTCTGCAGTGCCCCAGCGAGGGCAGAAAGCAGGCCAGGCTCCTGGGGAAGGAAGGACAGGCTCTTTATTCTTGGAATGGAAGAGCACAGGCTGTGCTTTGCCTTCAGTCTGGGCATAAGCTGGGGGTCTAGGTTACAGCATACATCCATGGAGACTCTGTCAATCCTCTTCTGAACTTACACTTCAGAAGTGTGGTGGGGTTCCGTGGCTTCCCCAGCTGCAGCCCCCACTGCCCTTTCCCCCGCAGCGACCTGGAGCGGATCACGCTGCCCAGCATCAACCGCCTGCGTCACTTCATCAACGACACCATCCTGGACGTGTTCTTCTACAACAGCTCCACCTATTGCCAGACCATCGTGGACACGGTGGCCTCGGAGATGAACCGCCTGCACCAGCTCTTCCTGCAGAGGAACCCGCAGTTCAAGGGCGGGGTGTCCATCGCGGGGCACAGCCTGGGTGAGGGCTCACGCTCCTGCGGGTGTCAGCGTGCCAGGGGAGCAGGGAGGGCAGCCACACAACTCGGGTCACAAGGAACACCTCCCACCAGAGCCTGTTGCTCCAAGCCCTGGCCCAGCTTCCAGGGCTGTGGCAGCCACAGCTTCTCTGGGCAGCCTGTGCCACTGCTTCAGCACTGAGGAAATAATTTCTTCCTGACATCTGATCCAGCCTGTCCTCTGTCAGTTTAAAGCCATTGTCCCTTGTCCTGTCACTATCTGCCTGTAAAGAGTCCAGGGTGCAGCTCTTCCATCCCACAAAGGAGGTGGCTCGGGCTCTTCCCCTCCATGTGCTGATCTCTGCCCATGCCTGGTTTCTAGGGTCACTCATTCTGTTTGATCTCCTGACAAACCAGAAGGCTGATCCCGAGGAGGATGAGCTCTGTGAACAGGTATGGGAGGTCACTGACCCCTCCCTCCTGCAGCTGCCTGGGGATGGGGCAGAGAAAACAACATGTGCAGGAGAAAACTGGTGAGCAGAGAGCATGATCCCTTCTGGGCCTGTTCACAGGGCTCCAGGGCAACCTCAAGCACGGGGGGTATTGAGGAAGTAAAAGAAATCCTGAAGAAGCTGGAGCTGTTTGAGTATTGTGATGTTTTTGAGAAGGAGAAAATGGACAGAGAAGCACTGGTAAGAGGTTTCCCTGTTTTACTTGTGACTCCTTGCTTTTCTTCCCCATCATCCCACCACTGCACATCTTCTATTACTGAGTCACACATGGAACATCTCTGAGGATGAACACAACCCTAAAAAAGACACCACCACACTTCTGCTCTTGGACTAACACCAGCCTTGCTTATTTTCCAGTTCTTGTGCACAGAGGAAAACCTTAAAGAAATGGGAATTCCCTTAGGGCCAAGAATGAAAATACTCCATTACATCAGCTCCAGGACAGAGAGGAAGGTTTGTTCTCTGCATGGCTTGTGCTCACACCATCCCATCCCATCCCATCCCAACCCATCCCTCTGACACAAGGATCCCTTTGTGCTGCTGCAGGATCAGAGCTCAGCAGCTCCTGGGCACAGTGACCGTGGAGCTGAGCCTGGGTCCCCATCCCAGCATGGGGAGGGCTCGGAGGATGGCAGGAGCTGCCAATACCGGGACGTTGGCTTGGGACAGGTAACGGCTGAGCTGTGGCTGCACCCACAGAGCCCTTGGAACAGCAGCACAGAGATTGTCTCATGAAGCAATGTGAACATCCTCCTCTCCCAGGTCTCTGCAAACTACCCCCAGCTGAACTACAAGCCCACCATCTTCTTTGCCTTTGGCTCTCCCATTGGGATGTTCCTCACAGTGCGAGGGGTGAAGCGGATCGACCCAAACTACAGCCTGCCCACCTGCAAAGGCTTCTTCAACATCTTCCACCCCGTGGGTATAAGAGCCAGAGCTGTCCTGCGTGGGGCACGTGGGGCACGAGCCCTGGCCACTGTCCCCCTCTTGTGCGCAGTTTGACCCGGTGGCGTATCGGATCGAGCCCATGATCGTCCCGGAGCTGGAGTTCGAGCCGATGCTGCTGCCCCACCACAAGGGCAGGAAGAGGATGCACCTCGGTATGGCACAGGCAGCCCCTGTCCCCCAGCCCAGGGCTGCTGCTGCAGCCCCAGCCCCACAGCCAGCCCCTCCTGCCTTGCAGAGCTGAAGGAAGGGCTGACCCGCATGAGCGTGGACCTGAAGAACAACCTGCTGGGCTCGCTGCGGGTGGCCTGGCAGTCCTTCACCCGCGCCCCGCTGCCGGCCCTGGAGGCAGGGAGCACTGAGGCCGAAGCAGAGACAGAGGCCAGCACTGAGAAGCAGCCAGGTTTGTGGTGGGGTGCACAGGGCAGGGGAACCAGGGATGCGGCCTCAGGAGCTGCCCGTGGTGTGCCTGGACTCCACAGCCACACTGCCCAGCAAAGGGATTGCCTTTGGGCTGTGGAGGCACCTGGCTCTCCCCAGATGCTGTGGCCTTCCCCTCTTAGCACCTGATGAAGCTGTTTTCTGGGGGCAGGGCGTGTCTCAGCACACCACACCACATTTTGAGTTTGTCACCCCTGCACTGCTGTTTCTGAGCAGCTGCCTCTCCCCTGTGTGAGCTGCAGAGGGGTGAAGGGAGGGAATGGCCCTGCTGTTGTATTGTCATGGCTGCTGGTGTCCTGTGGCTGAACCACGCTGCTCTTCCTCCCTGCAGACACAAAGGCAGAGGAGCCCCCAGCAGCAGTGAAGGAAGAGACCGCCCCCATCAACGTGGGGAGGCTGAACGGAGGGAACCGCATCGACTACGTGCTGCAGGAGAAGCCAATAGAGAGCTTCAACGAGTACTTGTTTGCACTCCAGGGGCATCTCTGCTATTGGTAAGTGTCTGTGTGGTGCTCAGGGCTTCAGATTTACGTGTGTGGAGGCAGAATGGCATCAGTTTCAAAGGCAGTGTAGTAAGGAAAGCCTCAATCAAGGGAACAAGATCTCCTCCTGTCTGTGACACACAGAGGGTGGGCATGGACAGAGGGAGACTTGTGCTTCTCCTTGCCTTTGTGCTCCCTGCATCTGCATCTACCCCAGAGATGTCCTGACAGAGTGGAAGGAATCAATTCCCTTCTGATTCCCATGTCCTCCTCCTGCAGGGAGTCAGAGGACACTGTTCTGCTGGTTCTGAAGGAGATCTACCAGACTCAAGGCATCACACTGGATCAACCTTTACCAGGAAGCCAGTGACCAACCTGTGCTGTTCTGGCTGTAAGTCACCTTTGCCTAAACCCCAGCTGGATTTCTTAGGACACCTCAGAGGAGATGTGCTTTGTTTGAGAGAGTAATACCCAAGGCAAGGAACTTGTGTCAGCTTTCTTCTTTGGCCTGCCAGCACCTTTGGCTCCTCTTCCCTGCACACGAGCACAATCAGAGCAGGAGGGTGCAGGAGGTTGGATTCTGGCTGCCTCACTGCAGCTATTCCTGTTCTCCTTTTGCTTTCTTAGGTCCAATCCCACTGAGTACTCACCAGGAAAGTCCAGATCTCTTCTCTGCCTTCCTCTCTCCTCTGCTGCCGTGTCCTGCATGCTGCTTCCCAAGTACCTGCTGCTGCCTGGAGAGAAGGATGGATTTTCCTCCATTTTGGGTAGGGGGAAAACTGTCAAGGGAAAAACACTTCTGCTCAAACACACATAACACCTGTAGAGTGACTCCCTGTGGCAATGCTAACCCTCCTCCTGTGAGTCCCCACAGCAGCTCCTCCAGCACTGCAGCAGACGAGCTGTCCAGGCTCAGCACCTGCTCCTGACCCTGTGCCTGGCCTGATGAGGACACTCACAGCCCAGGACCCTGAGGAGCAGAAAAAGCCTTAAACACAGAGTGGAAAGAGCGACAGCAGCCTGGGAGCAAGGGAGATCTCTGACTGCTGACAGCACAGCCACGCCAGCGCTGCTGGAAGGCAAAGCCCAGGGCACAGGATGTGCCCAGCAGCCACCCCCGTGTCCCTGCACTGCAGCTTTGTGCAGCCCTGGGCCGAGCCAGGCAGGGCTGCCCCCTGCTCCTCCCTGCTCTGGTGTGTTGGTGGTGACAGCTCTGCACCCTCACCCAGCCCGTGCTGGAACCAAGGGGCTCCCCACAGCACCGAGCAAGCCATGCCCAGCAGTGGCCCTGCTCTGAGGAAAGCTTCAGCCCCAGCTCCAGCCAGCCTGGGGAGCAGCAGCTGCTGCTGGCAGTGCCAGCACAGTGTGAGCCCCCTGTGCCCACAGGGACACAGAGCAGCGATGCTGTCCCACAGGGCTGGCGGGTGAGGATGGAGATCTCGTGCTCACCACGCTCCAAGTCCTTGTTTTCAGCTTTAAAAGTACAAAACGCAGCCAGCAGAGGTGGAGCCCGGATCCAGCAGGGTCTGGACACTGCAGGAATGACACCAGCTCTGTAGGCAGCTCAGTCTGCACCTGCCTTGAAGCTCTTTTTTGGGGGGGGACAGGGCTGGAGAGCCTCTGTGATCCTTCCCTGGCCACCAGAGCCCCTGGGCTGGCTCAGTGCCTGGGCTGGGGCTCCAGTGCTGTGTGAGGTGTTGCTGTGCAGCCTTTGGAAGAGCCAAACCACTTTCCTTCCTGCTGACTTTTGCCCTGCATGGGGTAAGGAGCCTTTTTTTCCCCCAGCCTGTTGGTTTGTTTTTCCTCCATTGTCTGTTGTTTGCACTATTGGAAGGGTTTTGTTTGCAGCCTCCATCCCTCCCTCCCCTCCCAAGGAACAGAAGCTGTTCTTTACCTGACTGCAGGAACAGCCAAGCTGCTCAGTCAGCACCTGAACTGCTGGATAAGGTCTCATGGGAGTAGGAAAGTCTTAACATGGGACACTAATGATCAGCTTTTTAAGTTACGCACTTTGTTAAAAAAAAAAAGAAGTTAAATACATTTTAAATGTTAATGTCTTTTCCAGTAAAAGCCAAAATAAATAAGTAGATGACTGTGGTGTGTGCATGTCTGGGGGGAGAAGGAAGGGCTGGAAAATTCACATGTGCAGTTTTAGGGGAAAGTGAAGCTATTTCTATAATTCTGTTGAAGCTGCAGAGTTACAGAGGGTCCAAACTGCAGCTGGTGGAGTTCACTGCTGCCTCACCTGTGGTGTTTGCATGTACACACACTCGAAACTACAGCTGTCTCTGAAGGGACCAGGGACAAACTGCTCACAGAGCTCCTGCCAGGCAGCTGGCCCTGGATCTCAGCAGCTCTGCCCTTCCTTGTCTGAGACAGACCATGGGCAGGGAAATCAGCACCTGTGCAGGACACTCTCACACAGCTGCAGGGATGCTCTGACACCACTTCATTTTCTGCTGTCATCTCCTTAAAACTATACCACAGCTGCAAGGAAAGAGCACCCACCAGAAACACTTGCAGACACCAGAGGAAATGGCTTATGAAGCAACAACCCAAGCCTTGAAATAAAGTTTTGGTACCACAGCTCATTACAAAAATGAAACTCCTTTATTTGGGAAATTAGAAAAACTCGTGTCCTGCATTTGATTTCCCAGGAGAAGGGCTGGGACATGGTGGCTGGATTGCAGGGAGGTGACCAGTGGTGCTTCCTGGACTGTACACAAGAACTCCAGAACACCAGACTGGGCGCACTGGGTTGTCACGTTTTCCCAGTTCCTGTTCAGGACCTTCAGAGCCCTGCAGGTTGGCACCCTGAGTGCCTCCCTCGCTCCACAGCGAGCCTCAAGAGGGGGTGGCCTACAAAACTCAGTGAAATGAAACACGAGGGCCAGGGCAGGAAACTCACCGGCTCGGCAGGGAACACCTGCCCAGGGGTTCATCCTCACCAGAGCCTGCCCCAAGCCTTGCCCTGCCCTGGCATCCAGGGAGCCTGCAGGACACAGCCCATCACTAGATGTTCATGGGGAAGTTGGGAGCTGGAGGCTTCTCCTCATGTGCTGGCAGCGTTTTGGGCTTGGCCAGAGATGGTTTGTGGCACGTGGCGTCGGTCAGGGGAGGGTAGTACTGCCTGTAGCACAGGTATGCGAGCACCAAGCCCATCACTGAGCCAACCAACACATCTGTGGGTAAAAGCAGAGCAAAGTTAATGGCCCTTCACCCTCCCAAGCCCTGGGATCAATTCCTCAGCAGCAGCTTTTCTGCTAGATCCATAACCTGGCTGTAAACCCGAGCTTGGCAGGGATTTCAAAACCACAGAGCAAGGCATCAGCTCCCCACAGGTGACACCAAAATTGGCACTGGAGGAGTGAAAAAACAGAAACCCCAGGCTGCTCTTGGGGGCTCTGAACACTTCTGTGGCACCACAGCCCCCGTGCCTGGAGTGCCCTGCTGAGGTGCTGAGCCCCCCCAGCCGATGCTCACCCACCTTCCCAGTGGTGCTTGTAGTCACAGGTGCGGGACACGGCGATGAGGGTGGCCAGGAAGAGGGGGAGGAGGAAGGCACAGAAGCGCAGGGCCCGGCCCCCCCGGCCCGGAACGAAGCTGTGCAGCTTCCCCGCCAGGTAGAAGGCGGAGAAGGCAAGGCCAGCAAAGGCAACTGGAAGAGAACAGAACAATGCTGGTTCAGAACAGCTCAGGCTTTGCTGCCAGACCCTCACCCTCTGCTGCTGCTGTGAGAGGTGTCTGTGTGTTCCCATGAGCCAAGGGAAGCACCAGCTGCGAGTGATGGATCCTAGAGGCAGGTACCTGGCACACATCCCTCCTCCCAGGGTCACAGACAGCTCTGGACCACATTTCTCACCCCATCGCTTTGCAGAGTCCCCTGACCACGCCAAGGAACGCAGCCAAAGCTGTGGGGTGCAGGAGAGCAAACGCAAGCTGCCCTCCCCACGGGTGCTGCTCCCCACGGGTGCTGCTCCCCACGGCTCCTGCTCCCCACGGCTCCTGCTCCCCACGGGTGCTGCTCCCCACAGGTGCTGCCCAGGGCTGCAGCAGGAGGAGGCACACAGAACTCACAGGACGCGTGTCCGCTGGGGAAGCTCTTGCGGCCCTCTGTCACTCTGTGGCTGTCCCCCGCGCACAGCAGCTCGGCGTTGGCTCGACCGTCGGGGAAGCAGCGGTAGAAGAAGTCAGGCCGTGGTCTGGGACAGGGAAGTGAAGCTCAGGGCCCTGAAGTGTGGGCACTCCCAGCACCCATGGAACAGCAGGGAGCTGCCCGTGCCAACCTCCCCAGCTCATCTGAATGATGGCTGGGACAGCTCCCCAGTGTTTTTTCCAATTCTAAATTGGCTTTACAGCCAGAAAAATGCATGTGTGCTGAGCATGGCCCAGCTCAGCTCCTGGCCCTGATCTGGCTGTTGCAGACCTGCTTCCCCCCACCCTCCCCACGCGGCGCAGCTGGGGCCCAGCCAGAGCTCACCTCCCCACAATGAGCTTCAGGGCATTTGTAAAAACCCCGTTCAGGGCAAGAGCAAGGCTGGCAGCTGAGAGAGAGCAAAAGGGTCACATCAGCACCATCCCCATCTGAAAGTGCAGCGCATTCAGGCATGGGCAGGGCTCAAGCTGCCTCTCTCTGGGACAAGGGGGAGCTCACCAAGGCAGGCTTCCCTCGAGTCCTCGCGGTCGGCACCCATGAACAGCCTTGCCAGGATGATGAGCAACAAGGGAGACAGAAACGCGATGAACTGCACAAAATGGAGAATTTTAGGTGTCAGTGAAGCAGGTTTAAGGTCTCAGCAGAACACAAGAGCAGTTACTAAGAAGACTCTGAGTACATTTCCCTTCCCCAAAGCCAAGTGGCAATCTGTCCTCTGCAGTTCCATCAGCACACAATCCCCCAGCCCCTGGATTTGCATCAGGCCCTGATCAGCCCAGCACACCCTTTGGTTCTCAGACAGCTCTTCTGGCAGAGTGCTGCTCTGGCTGGTTTTTGGGGGTGTCCCCAGGCACAGCACCTCAGCTCTCCCCTCCCTGCAGCCCCAGCATCAGCGCTCTGTCAGCAGCACCCGCGCTCTGTCAGCAAAAGCACCGGAGCTGCTGATTCAGAGCAGCCAGTTATCATCACCCCCATCTCAGCCCTGCGGGATTTCACCCCGGGACATCCCCACCACGCTCCCATGGAGTCTGTTCCCACTTGAGCTCTGCCACATGTCCTGCTTTACAATGCCTGTTCCAAATGCTATGCCAAGGTTTTGTCCTTAATGGTCAGCGGCCACCTCTTGCAGAAAATCCCACCTGCCCTTTGCCAGCTCAAGAGCCACAGCCCCTCACCTCACATCTGGGACAGAGGGAGCCAACCCCTCTGGCACACTGCTCTCTCCTGGAAATCCAACACAGAATTAGTCAAACTCTTCTAACCAATCCCGGAGCCCTTGGGAAAACATTTGACAATAAAATGATAATAAATCTCTGCTAAGAATAGCTGCTTGCAAGGAAAACACTCCCTGATAGTGAGAGCTGTGCTATCTTCCAGGCACCCAGGAATTCAGACGTGGAATGGATTATGAACAACAGTGCAAAGTCCTCTCAGTTTCTGAGCTTCAAATCCCAAAGGCAACCCTGGATGGGAAAGTCTCAAAATATGACAAAAATCCCTGTTTGTTCAGCCTAGTTGGTATTAACCTCACAGAATGGGTAGAAAGGGAGCACTGGGGACCAGCAAGTCCAACCCCTCTGCTCAGGCTCCTCAGAGCACCCAGGATTGTGTCCAGATGGACTGTGAGTATCTCCAGGTAAGGAGACTCCCACTGTCTGAGCAGCCACAGGAAAGTTCTTCCTCGTGCTGAGGTGGAAATGCCCACGGTGCAGCTTGTGCCTCTCCCCCACTGAGCAGAGCCCGGCTCCGTCCTCGCAGCCGCTCCCTGCAGCTATTTATCCACATGGATGCGAGATCCTGCACTTTCTGCAGCGTGCACTAGGAGCTGCAGGTGCTGCAGCACTTCAGCCAGCAGCCTCGCTTTAAAAGGAGAGCTTGTAACTTGAGAATAAACCAAAGTAAACGCAGGACACACGGGCACAGGCTGCCCAGAGAAGCTGCGGCTGCCCCAGCTCCGGAACTGTTCACAGCCAGATGGAGCGGGGGGGCTCGGGCTGCTGGGAGGGACAAAACCATCTCTTAAGGTCCCTTCCGGCCCAAACCACGGCACGAAGCCACTGAACTTACAAACATGAGGACGGTAGGAACGTGATCCGCTTCGACGTAGGGGTTTTTGTAGAGCCACATCTCCTCGGGCTGCAGCACGCGTCGGAAGGGCGGCAGGAACTCCATGAGCCTGGAAGGAGAGCAGGCGGTGAGCGGGGCCGGGCAGGGCAGGGCCGGGCAGGGCAGGGCAGGGCCCGGGGGTCCCACACACACCCGAAGGTGCCGAGGAGCAGCGCTCGCAGAGCCGCCTCGGCCGCCAGCTCCGCTCGCCGCATGGCCACCGCCCGCAGCCGGAGCCGAGCACCGCTATCCCCCCGCCCCGCCCCGACACGGAACTGACTCATCTCAGCAGTGCAACATTCACAACGATTTATTGAAGTCAACCTCAAGCAAAAATTTCAGATCAGTGGAATGTCATTAAAAACCTTTCCAAAGGAATCCTCACGGAAAAGCAAAAGGGGAAAAAAAAAAAGGTAAAACAAAAACAAAAGAACAAAAAAAAAAACAAAACAAAAACAACTCAAAACCCAAAAAAACGACATCTGAATTCCAGAGTATTTGTAAAATAAAATTAAAAAAAGGCAACATCTCAGTAAATAGAATGTACAAAAATTACATGTTCTACCATCACACACAGTCAGTAAGAAGCTAAAATATTACAGGCAAGTCTCGATACGCTCTACCTAGAGGACAGGAGCTATCTATGTACAGGGAACCAGCTTTACAGGCTTCACACTATGCAAGAGGACAGAGGCCAACACAAACCCCCCAAAATATCGGATATCTCAAAGTCTATGCGGCAACATCAAGTCATGATACAGTAATGCCCCGTGGAATCAGACACTCCTCGGTAGTGTCAGGGCTGCATCTGCGTCCAAAAACTCCTCGGAATCGACTTCGGTGAATATCGATGCTTTGCTATTAAAGACTCGAGTGATTTCCTTAAAATAACATTTCACAGAATCTACAAAGTTTGTTACAGATAAACAAAGTCTACAGAAATAACGACTCTACAAAGGTCCATCTTACAGAGCACGTGGGGATGGAGAGCGATCCGTGGGGATCTGTGTTGTGCAACATCACTCGCGTGGAGACGAACGGCTCGGGGTCCTCGGGTCCCCCGAACGCAAACCCCAGACCCCCACGGGACAGGATCAGCCCGGGGGCCGGCAAAGTGACACCAGAAATGAGACACAGATCTGCCTGGAACAGGGAGTGGAGGGGCTCGTCCAGCCTGGCCAGGACCCAAAAGCAAGAGAGAACTGCAAGGTGGGGGCTGCAGGGACCCCCCAGAGCCGGGATCTCCCCAGGGACCCCAGGCAGCCGCCTGCCCCTGCCCCTGGCACAGGGAGGGAACAGCCCTGGGGCACAGGGAGTGGTGAATGGCTTTGGCAAATTCTTACACGTTTTCCCTTTTTTATTCACATTAATGACAGAAATCCCCTGCGCAAAGCACAGTTCCAGCTCCCTACCTCCTGCTCTGGAGCGGCGAGACCCCTCCCAGGGGAACACAGACCTAAGCTGCTCACACAGTATCACAGGGAACAGCTTTGCTTTTCTTCCTGTTTTGTCTTGTTTTTTTCTCCTTTTTCCCTCAGAACAACACTGGGAACACATCCAACGTGTAGGAGTGTATCGTAAGTGCAAATGTTTTTGCTACACAAAGAGAAACGGTGGGGAGAGCTGATGGGAACGGGAAGCAGAGGGACAGCATCGCTCCAAGGTTGCCGTCTCCCACGCGACACCCGGGGAACCTCCGAGACAGCTGCTTCCAAAGCCTCCTGTTTGCCACGGATCCACTGTACAGCGGGAGCAGGAAAGAACTTGGGGGAAGTCAAGGACATTTTCAAAGCAGTATACAAAAAATCATGTATAAATAAAAAAAGCTGTAAAAGGAACCGCAGAGCTTCAAGTACATTAAACCCTGAATTCAATGAGGCAGAGGTTTCCATGTTAAAGTGACTTCTCCGTACCAGCGTCGGACACCCCCATCCCACCCTCCCCCCCACTTAATTCTGTAAAGTTTCAATATATACAGATTTTATGCTCATTGATAATTATGTCTAGTAAGTGTGTCTTTCCCATTCTATCCTGAAATTAAGATAAAAGAAGGGGTTTTTTTTAGAAGAAAGGCCAAAAATCCACGTTCCAGCCCTATTACTCCATTTGAAGTGATTCTCCAAGACCATGTGGTGACCAGAGAAGGTGATTTGCCCACAAAATTTCCTTCCTGAGCTGCAAACGCCTTCAACACTCTATGGACAGGACAAGTCTATACAATAATCTGACAGCTACAACAGCTTGCACTATGTGTTCAGGAATGGTGGAACCAGCCTCTGCACCACTGGAATCGTGGAATTCTTGATCCTGGATTCCTGTGGCCCAGGGCTGCAGGATGCCTGCACCGTGTCCAGGTGCAGCTGCACAGGACAAGCTCCAGAAAACCACAAATGTTCCCTGGGCAGGGCAGCTCAGGCACTGCCCAGGGGCCAGAGCTGGAGGCAGGAGGTCACCAGAAGTGTGGGGCCACCCCAAAAACTTAACACAAAAGGGAGAAACGTACTGGTCTGTTCCCATGAAGGAACAACAATGTGCTGGGACAGCACACTGCAGTTCTCCACCAAAATCACCAGTTCTGTGGATTTCCTCTAGGTCTCTGCATGAAATGACCCAGCTATCCAAGATTCCTTGTTTTGGAGCCCACACAAATGAATTCAGCAGCTGCCTCCCACTCTGCTGAAGCCAATCCATCACAACAGCTGTGCAATCTTTTCCTTACAAAGGAACTGCACTAAGCAACTACATTCTGGTTACTCATTTCACAAAGACATGGTTAAAATGTGCATTTTAACATCTGAGTCTGGCACTCAGCACAGCCCCTGCAGTCACCAAGATCCTCTGAACTGGCCTTTTCTCATCCAACATTAAAGCTTTTGGAAAGACTCACCTTCTCTTCAGTTCAGAGGTTTGCTCACAAACTGAACAACCTCTCCTGTTTTCCCTTCTGAGTCCAAGCCCAGCTATTGGCTGCTATGAATCCTTTCTTGGTGGGAAGAAAGAAGCATCTCTAAGAAGTCTGAACACAAAGTGTACAAGGACAGCAGGTGGCACAGGAGCAGCACCCTCCACCACAGCATTTGACAAGTTTTAAACCTTCTGTGCCCTCCCTGTGCCCCAGCACAGCTCTGTAGCATGACCAGGGTGGCCACTGGCAGTCTGTGGCTCCTGTCTGGTGCTCCCAAGGTGTCCTGGTGCTGCCACAGCACGTCCCCCTGCTCAGCAGGTCACCACAGACACGGAATGAAGGGAGCAGGTCAGTGCACTCACACAGCAGCACGATATCAGCAACATACCTGATATATATATATATATACACACACAAACACACACACATATATATATATAATATATCAGCTGATATCTGCAATATCAGAACGCTCTGACTTCAGAGAAAATCACTGAACATTATCAAGCCTAATATAAAGTGAACACCTCAGGTCCTACAGAGTGGTAGCAAGAGCTGTGTTTGGAATTTGAGAAGGTTAAACATCCTCAATAAGAGCTTAAAAAAAGACATTTCTCACACAAAACATTAAGAAAAATAAAATCCTTTTTGTAATTTTTTTTTCTTTAAAAATACCAAAATCCAGCACTGCTTTCCAGCAGGGTTAGTGTTGGACCCTGCTGGAGCGTGGCCCACAGCAGGAAGTGCTTTAGGGATCCCAAGAGCTGCTGCCCCAGGAGTGCCCCAGAACCTGTGGGTTCTGTCACCCCAGGAGAGGAGTGGGCAGGAGCTCTGGGCAGAGCCCACAGCACAGCAGCTGCTCAGGGACTGTAGTGTATCACCCCACCATTGCACACACAAAAAACTCCACCTTTACATCAATTTGAGGATGAGGACACCAGGCAGAGGCAAGACATTTTTGAATTCCACAGAGACTTTTTCAGCCTATTTTCTAGATCTGAGAAGTTTCCGTGTTCCCACAGGTTTCTGTAAGCAGTTTTCTAGAGACAAGGTTCTTAATTCCAAGGCTCAGTTCAGCCAGATGCCAGCAACACTCAATTATTTTCAGTACCCATGAACAAAGGCTGGCAGGGAGCAGCTACTACCAGTACACAAGTCAGAAGTACTCGCTATAGCAGGGCAGGAGGGGAGACACAGTGCTTGGTAAGATCATGGGCTGGGGGGAAGAGTCACCAAAACTAGCTCCAGCCTGGGGAAACCAGTGCCCCGTGGCTCCTTGCACAAAAAGATGGAGGAATACAGATTTCCTACAAAAATTCTGGAGCGAGAGCCACTCTCTGAAAGCCTCACTGAAGGAGTCTGTCTCTCTGATTAACAGAGGAAATCCAAGACAGAACCACTCCTGAGGTATCAGCTGGCTGCTGGGATATGGCCCCTTACCCAGACACAAAATACCCTGTTCATTGAGGAAGTGCCAAGATGTTCCTCAGCTCCATTAACAATGAAGATTGAAGTTAGAAGCTCTCTCTCAGCAAGAAAATCTTAACATTCCATGGAAACCAACGTGGACGTGGGTCAGGTCCCTCTCGTGCCCACGTCCCCCTGAAGCCAAGGGCAGCCTGAGAAGGCAGGACTGAAGAATGACACTCAGAACTGCCACCAAACCAGCACAGATGTGGCAGATGATGAACCCACTGGCAGGACTGACTTCAGCTGTGACTGAGGCTGGGAGCCTCTCCTGCTTGGGATGGGCTTTCAGAATAGGTGGGATAAAGGAATGACCACTGTGCAAGTAAACTCTGAATTTCTGCATGTGTCTGCAGACACCCAAGGCAGCTCTGGAGCGAGGAGCCAGCGTTTCTCCCCACTGCCAGACCTTGTGTTATATGCACTTCCCAGAAGTCACACACCTGATTTCTCACAGGAAAAGCTTCCCAATAATATTGGTAAGTAAACATGAGAGACAACCTACCTTCTCCAATGCCTTTAACAATAAGTACTGGAACAGAGGCATTTCAGAGCCACCTGGTCTGACACCCACACCTGTCTGTTTGGCATCTCAGTGTTACAGAGGGGAGAGGCTTTGCTCTTTCCATAAACTAGACACAAAAGTTACGTTGGCTTCGCTGTTTTGTTTTTAAAGACACGATGACTGATCAAAGCCAGATCTTCAAAACCCTTTCAAAATTAAATAAATAAATATGTGGCTATGTTTTGCTTTCTACACCCAAAGAACATTATTTTAAACAGAATATTCTTTTCACTGTCAAAAGGTTTACGGTTTTCTTCAAAGGCCAAGACGCTCCTTGTTTCCAACAGTAAGAGCTGCTGTAGCACATTCAAGGGTAAAAGAAAGACCAAACAAAAACCAAACACTACTGCCTGGTCCTTCTCGCTCAGGTCAATGGTCCCGTTCCAGCTCACACGTGCTGGCTCCAAGGACAAGTGTGGCATTGCAATCTGAGTTCATCGCCTGTTGCCCCTCTTCTCCCCTCCCGTGTTTGTTTTTAACCAAATTCACTCCTTTGCCTCTTCCACAGCATTCTGTGCTTCCAATTTGCACTTGATCTTGCTCCAGTACTCGGGGGCCACAGGAGATTTGGGGTCGTGTGCGGAACAGCAGAGGCGGCCGTCCAGCGCCGACGGCACCAGCGCTCCCTTCTCGTGATCCTTACAGAAGGAATGGGGGCAGAACTCACAGAAGGACACGGCAGGATTGCTACAGATGTCACACTGGTGCCACGGACATTCCCACTTTCCTGAGGATGGGAGGAGAAAGAGGAAGGAAGCTGGAATTAGTGCACTTCACAGACAGCACCGGCCTTTAACCCTCACTCTGTGTTGGATTGCTCAGACGAATGCAAACAAAGCTCAGGACAATCAGCTGCTGTTTCTGCTTCTCATATACAAGAACCTGACTGAACACAGATCTATTTTGGATTTTCTAGGTCTCTCTTGGCCCAGAACATTACTGCATGCACAACCAGACCTTAAAACAGTCAGATCTATCTCCCTGGCTCAAAGCACTGAATGTCCTGGCAAGACAGAGTTTGTGTTGTACATTTTCCTGATTTGTGAGCATCTCACGTTGCCCTGCACACTGTGCTCCTCAGAGGGTACCTCCAAAGGAAGCTTTAGGTCAGCCCTACACATTCTGCTGACTTTGTCATTGTTTGAACTGTCATTTGCTTGTGCTAGGACACCAAGATGATGCTCGTGTTTCAATCAAAATAAGAGGAAGTTTGACTCAAGGAGAGGAACAGGAACAACATAAACAATATGACAAAGCCTTTGTTCCATTCAGGAACAGTCCCCTGATGCACTGCTAAAAGTGCATGGTATTGCAAAAGCAAGTTTGGTGCATTTAGTGCAAATGAATACTGCATTTAATGCAAGTGAACACTGTATTTTATATATGTGAACATTTCACCTCCAACACTGTCCTGTAGCAGGAAGGAAAAGCTGAGCAGGAGGAGCCATGTGACTGCTCTTACCAAAAGGTGGTTGAGTCAGGTTAAGGCATAGGAGGTGGTATGCTTTGGGACAGTCCTTCTTATCACACATGACCAGTTCTCCCCCATCTCCACACTGGAAACAGTTATCTTCATGCATCTGCTTCTGTTCTGTTTTTATTTTCCGTTTCTTTTGCTTTAATTTTGCATTTTTCACCTTCTCTTCATTTGCCGTTGCAAATGCTGTCTAAGAAGGAGAAAATCACAACACAGAGTAACTTATAAACCCCTGCCATTCAAGTCAGTTTTGGGTTATTATTTGCATGAACTCTCCTTAAATAAAATTCATTTAAAATAGCTTTTAAGCTCTAAGAGCCAGAAGTGCTCATTCAGATGTTCCTGAATTAACTTCCCACCAGACACAACAGCATGGCGGGCCACGCTATAAAATCTTTGGAGACTTTTAAGGGTAAAAAGTGTTAGATAGGTTAAAGAGTGAATTAAATCAAAACCCTATTTGCCCTATTTTGGATTAGGGAGGAGCAGCTCCAGTTTCATCCATGTACCTTGGGACGCACTCCCAGGAAGCCGCTGCAGTTTTCTGCTCCGCAGTGACACTCGGTCCTGCCATTGCCCAGGCAATCCAGGTTGTAATTGAATGTTAACTCCATTCCTAAGATTTAAAGAAAAACAGTTCACCCAGAGGGACACTGAAGGAAGACAGGCTTGTGACAATGACATTTCATTAGCATTTGTTACCATGAGACCCCTGTGAAAACTGGAACCTTATGTATCATCTCCACTCCCATTAATGACAAAGTTCCTAAACATTTCACTGGTATTAACAACTTCAAAACAAAAACTCTAATTCTAAGTGAGGAACATGGCCACTGCAAGACAAAAGCAAACATGCCAAATGGTGCCATTCTTTTACCTGCAGGGATGTCACAAAGAGCAAACAGTCCAACTCTGATGTCACCATTCACTGTCCACTTCTGTGTTTCACAGTTTGGGTTACAACTGTGGTTCATAAAACGAGAGTAGTTCCCCTTTGGGCCAGCATCTATTATTCGGTCCTTCAAGGAAAAACACAAAGATGTGTTTATTATTTACAAAGCAAAGAGGTTTCCTGCTGCTGAGTGACATTTGCTATCAAACAAGACACGATATTCACCTTGGTTACAGTTAGCATATAAAAATTGGTGACACTGTTCTCGTGAGCTCGTTTGATCCGCAGCCGGCACTCTTCCTCATCAATCAGCTCCCCAACATATTCATTCACAAATTCACCCTGCAGAAGAAATGAGAAGTAAGAAATCTAGGCATCCTAATCCCAATGATAAAGGGAAGCAGCACAGAAAAAAGCATTTCCTATAAAAAAGACTCTAATCATCACAAAAAGTGTTACACTTTACTGGTTTAGTAGGCACAGTGTGAATACGAGCACTGTCACTCTATTGGGAATGGAGAGAAGCAGGACACAGACTCCCTTGTGAGCTGAACAGGAGAGGGAGGTTTATCACCTCAGATCTTCTTTATTGACTCATACATGGAAGTACAGAAAGGTAAAAGTCTCATTGGTCAGTGAATTAACACATCACCATCACTGGTCAGTGGGGTGCACCACCCCTCCACCTCCTCTTGCAAGACAACAAAAACTGACAAACAGCACCTACAAGGCTGTTTTCTGTCTCTGAGGATTGTTTTAATTCCTCCTCATCATTTCTCAGGCCACCTTCTCAGGTGAGACTGAGACAGTTATGTGGCCTGCTTTCCACAGACACTGCTCCCTGCTTTTGCTGATATTTAACACCCACACATGCACCAGGTAATTGCTGCCCAAGCAATACACCCATGCAGAATAAGAGCAGCCCTGTTCCTGCATTCAGTACACAAGACAGTTGTCTTCACCCTTCTTTCACAGAAAACAATGTGACAACATTCATGGGCTCCTCAGGAAACAGGAGCTGATACAGTAAGTATTTTCGCTACATTCTTCACTTTTATTAGGGCTTCAGTAGTCAAACTCAGAACATTTGCAGTAACACAGTTTTCATGAAACGCAGATTTAAAAAGTTCTGAGTTTAATAAAATTAACGGCTAAACCCATTAATTTAAACCTAAATAGTTGAAAAGCAGCCTTCCAGGCCCATAGTGTTTCCTAAGGAAAATCAGAAAAGCTGGGACATATCTGACACCTCGATACAAGGTGACCAATGCATTACACTCTGCTCTGGCAGGTGTTAAATCACAGCTCACTCTCTGCAGGTGCAGAGTGCAAAGCTTTCACCCAGACCCACCCTGGTGGCTGCCAACAGCCTTGTCCTGGGCCACTCTACCTTTTTAATGCTCCTTTTTGTGCGGAGGCCCCAGCCGCGGCGCTCGGTTTTGATGATCTCGGCGTCGGGGTAGAGCCTCTTGGTGAAGCACTGGTTCTGGCAGCGCTCCCCGGCCGGGCACACCTGCGGGTGGCACTCGTACTGCAGCATCCTGTTGAGGCACTCCGACTCCAGCCCGCACGGGTTCTCGTCAGACGGCTTGCAGTTACAGCGCGGAATCTCCGACAGGTCGGCCACCTGGATCTGAACCTTCCCAATCACCTTGTTGGACTGGGGAACAAAAGGGGAAACAAAGCATGAGGACGTCGCACTGGGAATGCAGTCAGCAACTGACATGAAAGGGCAAAAACCCAATTATTTTATCCTGTGTTTTATGGTGCTGTAAAACACAACACGAGATTAGTGAAAGAAATGGCAAAATGATCTATGTGAATTTCTTTAGGCTCCCACTGTTGAACACCTTGAACTGAGAATCACAGAACAGTGTGGGGTGGAAGGGACCATAAAGACTGTCCAGTCCCAACCCCTGCCACGGGCAGAGACACCTTGCATTAAATCAGATTGCTCTGATCCCCAGCCAGCCCACCCTTGAGCACTGCCAGGGAGCGGGCAGCCACACCTTCTCTAGGCATCATGCACAGGGCAACTTCCTCACACACTGAATAAAAATAAAAAAGAAAGAGGCCAACTCACTTTAATGTGTTTATAGGGTGGAGGTTTCCTTGAATTCCTTTCAATTTCCAATGCCTCTTTGCTTTCTCTTTGTGCTTTCAGTTCCTGGAAACGCTTTGCTGCTTCTTCAAGTGCTGTGCAAGGAATTCAGAATAGAAAGCAATCAGCCCCAGCTGCTGCTAATCAAATATGTACATGTAGCTATTTAATTTTATTTTTTTAAGACTAGGAACAGAACTCTATTAATGAAAAGACAAGGTAAAAATTAGTTATTGCAATTCATCATCAGGTACTTTCAGCAGGTACCAAAATACTGAACAATGATCCCATGCAGCAGAGCCCAAGAACATCTTAACATTTCCCCGTTTGTGGAAGCACTGAACTGGCCCACAACAACACACAATGAGTAGGCACTTAAACACATTTTTATCTGCAGTCAAGGGATCAACACAATGCTTGGATTTCACGTGAACACAGAACACTAGTCACATAATATTCCCATGCAGGTTAAGTGGTGATGGAGACACAAACACGTGGAATTTTTGTCATAAACCACTATAAACTTTGTTTGATTTTACCTTTCTTGAAGGTCTTGTTAATACTAGTTTGCCCCTCAGCAAAGCTTTTATCTCCTTCAACATAAGGGAAAACTCTGCCCTGGTGTACCCAATAGTAGTCATGTGAACCAAAGAAAAATACTGGGAAGTCCCCGATATCATGTTTGAGGCCCTGTATGTTGAGAGGCACAGACCTGGGATTGCAGATCTCTGCTGGCCACCACCTGCAGAGTAGGAGAGAAAAGAAGAATGTAAGTTCCCTGAACCAAAGCTTCCCAGTTTCCCCAATGGGATTGAGAAATAAAAGCCAGTTTTCCATTCTTAAGGAAATTAATTCCTCCCTCATGCAGCCAAGGTTCCCATTGGCAATGCCTGAGAAGCTCCATGCAAAACACAGGCAACATTCTTACTCCAAATTCTGGAAAAGCCTTCTAAGAACATCCATGGCCTGAGAGTGGGTTTCCAGGATCACCTGTAAACACCTGTGCTGCTGCAGCTGACTGAAGCAAACACCAGCAAGGACAGCTGGGCTCCACCAGCCCCTGCTTTCCCTGATCAAGCTCTGCAGAGCAAAGGTGTGTGTGCACTCCAGAGTCCAGCACTGCCTGGGAGAAGCAGCAGCACTGCATTTCAAGGGTGACATGTGTCTGACCCCAGGCAGAGGAATTACTGTGTTTCTAACTCCTGTTCATGATGATCGAACTGCTTTATCTTCCTGCAATTCCAGAGCACATTAAAACATCCATCAGAACCCCCAAAAGGTGAACTTGCCTGTAATTCCCAAGCTTGACCCAAACGATCTGCTTGTACCGCAGCTTCTTGCCAGCTTTACAGTCATTGCAATTCCAGCATCCCTCAGGCATTTCTATGCTGAGACACTCGGGGTGGAAGGAAGCTGGGCAGGACTCACAGCACAACAGTTTGCCACCTTGAAACAAAGAAGCCCTGCTTGGTTTGTAGAAGTCAGGATTTGCTCCCCCCGTGCACAGCAATTGACATTCATTTTAAATCATCCACTCCAGATTCTCGCTGCCCCACAGAAAAACGGCAGAGAAGGGGATCAAGTCCAGCTTAACAATGTTGGTTAAAAAGGACTGTGCAGTGCTCAGTCTAAGCTGGGACTCTTAACTGCATCAGACAAAAAGGCAGCTGAGGACTCAGACACAAGGTGAGTTGGCAGGAGCAGTGCTGTTCCCAAGGGAAGCACTGCAGCTGGGAACAGTGCAACCAGCTTTTAGTGCTTTGGTGATGGCCAAAGCAACCACAAAACTCCACAGCTTTAAAGAATCCTTTTCAATCAACATTGCTCTGACTGAATCCCCAGTGATCATTAGCGAGCACCAACCCCGCAGCCTATAGGTTGATCAATACTTTTCTGCTGCAAGGACAGGAAAAAAAATTGTAATAAGAGTGTTTATTCCACAAAAAGTTTACCAGGATGAGCCCAGTACATAAAGCAGAATGAGACACACATGAGTTGTCCCCATCCCGAAAATTCCTGGTGCACAGAAGGAACCTCAGCGCCGGGGTTCACATGAATTTCTCGAGTTTACATTAATTTGGGCAAAAGTTATTTTGGTTGGTTCACATTTTCGATGATGTGTTACATGTGGAGAGCCACAGCACATCTCTAAGCCACCCTCAGCAAAGCAGCTTGTGTAAGATTTGATATGTTACACATACTGTAGTATTTTATACATGTAGGTATATAATACATACATATATATATATTTAAAAATTAACAAGATTTTTTTGTCCCAGATGGAAAATCTGGGAGAGACTCGAGAGTATTCAAACCAATTTTCAATCACAGTATCAAAAGAGGTGCAGTCACTTTCAAACCTTTATCAGAAAATTTTGTCCACCTATAGACTTCCCAAAATATCACTGTATTAATTGATCACTGCATGTTACAATGAGCATTCCTTAAACAATTCAGTTGCAGAACAACACTGTATTTCCTCTGCTAAAACCAGTAAAATCCAGCCATATGTATCCTCCAGAGCTCCCAAACCCATAATGAAATTTTAAAGTATTTTTTGCAAATGTAATTTCAGAGGAAATACAGACAAATTACTGAAACATTATCCAAGATGAGAAAAAGCCAAGAGATGCAAAAATCAAACAAAATCAAACACAAAACTGTCAATGCTAAGCAAGAAAAACCCAACATTGCTCTTGGGATGCATTAGGCAGATATGGCTCAAGCTAAGCACAGGGCTCAAAATAATTCTTGTTTTCAGGAATTACAGGACTAGTGCAAGCCATTGATGTCACAGCGCTCAAAACGACCTGACTCGGGCTGGGTAATGGGGCACTGGCTCTGAACGCTCCCAGGGAAGCAAATTTCTGTGAGGAATGAGGTATCACATCTGAGCACTGCACACAGACAGCAGAACTGCCTCGGAGGGGATGTGGAGAGCCCCAGCCCCGCTCAGCAGCAGCAGCAGCAGCAGCAAGAGCTCCCTGGCCAGAGCTGCGGGCTCAGAGCCTGGCTGGGGCAAGGACCCGTCCCCACGGGAGGGGACAGGGATGGGGCACTGCTGCTTCGGTGGCAGAGCTGGGACACGAGGCCCAGGGGACACACACAGCCCAAACCTCACTGCTCCCTGCTCTGGAACCCTCCACAAGGACACGGCACCCACCCCTCTCTTCTCTCAGCACCTGCACAAGATCTGAAGCAGCACATCCCCCTCCGCTTTCAGCCAGTTTAAGAAGTGGTTTTACATCATCCAGGAACTGCAGCAATATCCAGATCCATTTCTTCACATTGCTGTGCAAACAGCTCTCTGAACCTGGAACAGCCCAGGCCAGATAGAGAGTGACCAAATCTCTTCCAAGGAGAATTTAGTGACAGCAATTATTTTAAGCCCTTTTATAATTAAAAAAAAAAATAAAAAAAAATTGCCAACAACATGAACACAGGCTCACAATAACCATGAGTGAAGGTCACTGAAAGCAGTCAGTGTGGGGACAAGCAGACATTTCTCCGTTGATTTAGAGAAAAAAATAGAAAAAGCGAAAGTAAATTAAAGAGAAAGAAACTATTTTGGTTACCTTTCTCACATTTCTTTTTGGAAGCTGACGAAGGAGGAGGAATCATAGGTAATTTCATCAACTCAGCACGATTTGACTCATTCAGTAGATAGTGGGACTTATAGGCATAGGAACTGAACAGGGGGTCTGAATGGTCCTGCACTACCAGCCCTATACGAAACAAACAGAAAGAGATGAGCTGCAATGAAACTACCCATGATTCCATGAAGGAAAAATCAAATAAACCCAATGAACACCTCTAATGCGTTATGTGAGAATGAAAAAAGGGTAAAATGAAGAAAAAGGAAAGTCTGACAAAGTTTCTGCCCTATCCAAGAGGTTGTGCTGGAGAGACTCCAACTTAACTGGAAAATTTTGCAATGAAATAAGCTGCTTCTAAGTGGAATTTCAATTGGTGTTTTACCCTTCATTTGTGCATTTATAGACAAGCACAAGAAAAGCAACAAAGCTTGTTTTCAGCAAAGGAGAGGATCCCCTCTCCTTCCCACAGAGCAGAAGGAAGCTCCTCTGCAGGCCTGGGGTGATGGTCACTGCAGCAGGGTCGTGCTCTTAGCTGGGGCTAGACAGAACAGACATTGGGAATGAGAACTCACCGTCCCACTCCCTACAAATCCACCCCTGAGATCTTGTCTACAGAAGTGTTTTGCCTCTGTAATTGTGCTGGAAAGCAAGGAGGAGGTCAGTGTTCTGCAAGGCACCAAGGGGGAAGCGCAGATGGAGGCTCTGCCCTAGGCTGTGGTGGTGAAGCTCCCCCACCCAGCCCTCCCAGGGCTGCTCCAGAACAGTCCAGCACTCAGTTATCTACAGAACTCCATTCCAGGCCTTTGCAATTCCCTCTCCTGCACCAAGAAGAGCTTTTCCTCATTAATCCAAAGAGCCAGGCAGCCCAGCTGAGAGCCCAGAGCTGCGGAGCAGAAGCACCTGGCCAGTAACTCATGGGAAGAGCAGAGCAACTGAGCCCCAAAGAAACAGGAAAGATGAGCTACCAAGAGAGGCCCCAGTTCTTCCCCTGAGGGACAGACACACAGCTGAGGGCTGGACAGAAGCTCTTGGATGGTGCCTGAAACACTGCTGTAAGAAGACTGGGGTCAGCCCATCTGGATACACATCACTGGGAGCATTCCTAAAACAAGGGAACACATGCAGCAAGGTGATCTGTAACATGCTGACTGGAGGGTACTGCAGGGTGCTGAATAAGAAGTCTTTAAGCATCTCCTATTTCAAGTACCTCACTGTAAGCAAGCTTGTATATTTTATAGATTGTCTCTCATCTACATTTCTCACTTCAGGAACTGCATCTAAATACAAAGTCACTGCTTCTGATAGTGACTAACACTAATTAAATCACCATTCTCACAGAGATGTCCAAGGATTTCTAAAGTGTTCAGCTCCCCATTTCTCTCTGAGCAGGTGGCTTAGTGCTCCTGCCCCAGGTCCAGTGCTCCTCAGCACTCTGGCTCCTGATTCCAGCCAGGCCTGGTGGACACAAGCCCCATAAGAATGCTCTAGATGAACAAGCAGAGAGCTGCCCTAAGACACAGAGAATTCAGGCAGTGGCAATGATTTGTAAGTGTTCAAGTTCTCCTAATTAAGATCCTGGGAATACACAGGACAGGGAATTCCATCTGCCAGGGCTCAGGACATTATTTAGATTGCCAGGAGAAAATACAGACTTGTGCAGTTGACTCTGATGGAGTCAGATTCAGGTATAAAGAGAATCACTAAACAAATGTAAAGTGGAAAAAAAAATAAAAAAAAAGCATGAAAAATTCCTTCTGCATTTCTTGTCATGCTGAGATGTGTAATTACTACTCTGCTCTTGCAAAGTCAAGCCAAACTAAACTTCCACCTGAATGAACACAAATGACAAACAAGTAACTTCAGGATCCAGCTCCCTTTCATTTCCCTACTAGTGACTCTCAAAACTGCTGCAGAGTACATGTTCAATATAAACTGCTGGCATTCTGTAGAAGGTACACATTAATATTATTCCAATGCTTAAGAATAAAGGTACTTTTGAATCTTGGGACCAAAGCAGCTGCTGCACTGACAGTTTTTAAGCCACTCTCTGGCAGGACCCTGGTGACTGAAGAACCATAAAAGTAACAAGTGGGGAATAAAGTTAAAAAGAAAAAGAAAAAAAAAGAACTCTGATACATGGAAAAGCCCAGCATGAAACCTGCTCATACAGGACTGCTAAAGGTTTTCTTTCACAGTTCTCAAATGTGATGACAGTTATAAATTGAGTTTTTCTAATTCATGAGTAAATCCCACCTTTTAGTCTTAAACAATTTTAAATTTGTATCAGTGAAAGAATCCCCTTCTGCTTAACAGAGTGATTAACAACACAGCAGCCATTCTCAGCATGAAAAGGCTGGAATGAGGGGACTGGGATCTGCTTTTCCCTACTGGCAGAACAAGTTGGCCTGAGTGCCTACTGCTGCTCCTGGCTATCAAATGTTATGGACCAACAGAGCAATCTCATGAGAATTGCTGACCAAAATAAAATAAAATAAGATAAAAAATCTCAGGCAGCATTTAACCCCAGTAAGACCTAAGGGAGGAGTTCCTCATGAAACACTATTTTCACCACTAAACTGCACAAATGACAACACAACTGTAAAACGGGGAAAAACCAAGTGTCTCACCTCTTGCACAAACGAAACAAAAGCCTACATTTACAGCTGATGAGGAGTGAGTCCTTTTGGAATGGTTACTACAGATGAGGATATGGGATGACACAAACAAGCTTCCTGCAGCGATGCAGCCGTCTCCTGAGTGATAGGCAACGGGGCAACGCAGACATCTCGCCATGCGACCTGCTCAACAGAACACAGCACAGGCACGTGTCACCCGGGGCACAGATCACTCAGGCTGGAAAACACCACTGGGGACAACCAGTGCCCACAGGACAGGGCAGAATTCCCCACAGGCAAAGGCAAGGCTGGGTCTATTTCAATGGCAGTACAGGGTACAAAAAGAAATAACTACATCTCCTTTCTCAAAAATGTTTCACAAATATTACCCCTTAACTTTCACTTTTTAAAACAACCTTCCATTATTCTAGAGTCTATTTGTTTGGTTTAAACATTTTGGTTAATTTCTAAAAGGATCTTTTTCCTTGAAGAATAATTGTTCACAATGCCACTGCAAAGTGTCTTTAAGTGGCCTCGTACTATGAACCCTTGTCTTCCCTTAAACCCAGCACCAAGAGCTGACCAGGGGTGTGGATCCAGGTCCACCCCACAGTGTCAGGCTGCCAGCTGCTCAGTGAGGAGGAAACCCTGGTTCCCTGCTGCAAGCTGTGCTGGAGTGAAACAGGAGGAAGCGTTCCCGTGGTGCTGCAGCTGCCCTCACCTTTGCTGGCTTTGTGCATGTCCTTGTCCATGGAGCAGGCGGTGCAGCAGTGCTGCGGGCAGCGGAAGCCGCGGGACTCGAACAGCGCCGTGGCAAACTTGCGCACACAGGCCTCGTGGTAGAACTTCCCGCAGGTGCTGACAGAGCAGCGCTTCACGTCCTTGCCAGGGAGCTTGCAGGAAAAGCACGTGTGCTCTCCTTGGGAGAGAAGGAGTAAGGAATCCCAACTGTAAGAGCCAACTCTGACATACAGATATTGTCCCAACAAATGCTGAAGCCAACAGACTGTGAGCAACACGGGATCCTCCCCATCCCACAGGCTGGGTGGTTACTGTGATCCACAGTAACACTGAGCTAGGTGCTCACATCAAAATCCCTTATTCCAAGTAAAACCCTTTTGTTTTCTTACAAGGAAAAATGAGAATCTGGTCTCAGACGTTAAAAAAGCAGCAGAATAACCCAAACTTACTGACAAATCCTCAGAAAGCACCATCTTGGTTTGCTTTGACCAAAATGTGGCTCCTGAGTAGAGGGGGAAGTCCCTCCCAGTTTTCCAGGCACAGGAACACACTCACCATTCTTACACTCAGTGCAGATGAACTTTTCCTCAGGTGTGGCCTTCAGGCCGAGACACTCCAGGTGGAACATGCTGCAGCACTCCCCCTCGCAGGCCAGCAGCGACTCGCCGGAGCTCTCGCAGATCTGCAGGAGGCAGGGAAGCTCAGCAGGAACAGGGGACCCTGACATGCCAGAGGCTGCCAGCTGCTAACAACAGCAACTGCCTGCAACTGCTCCAGAATTACAGCAAGGCAGGAGAACTGAACCTGGCGAGTCTCAGGCCGAGGACAATCCCAGCACTCCCTGCACCCTGCTCTGGGGACAGTGTGAGCCAGGACAGAGCCAGGACAGGCACCACAGCATCCCCCTGCACTCCCCTCCATTTCCCAGGGAACAAGCTGCTCTTGTTCTTCAGGCCCTTTACTACTGACCAGGGAACTGGACTGAAGATCCCAGGATATTTTTTTCAAAATACTGAAAAATTCTCACTCTGTCCTGTCCTGACCAACCATTGTGAATCTTCAAATGGAGCAGAAAATGGCATCTACTCTTTCTACTGATGCTGGCAGGTATGGATTAAACATTACCTTACAGCTACTGAGCTTTCTGGCCTGCAGGAGGGCCCAGGAATCATTTAATATTAATCATTTCCAGAACATAAAAATTCCTAAAACCCTGGATATTTTATCTGAGAGGCTGAGTTACGAGAACTAACAGAAGTAGGGGATACATATTTAGTCCAGCACTTCCCAGTATCACCAGTTACCTGACAAACAGTGTCTTTTTTACTTGTTCCAGTTCCTCTCCTGGATAAGCTGGAGTCCACTGACTGCACATCTGAGGCATCGGCATCAGCAGTGGCTGAGGGACTGTCTGAACGCTTCCCAAAACTGCCCTGCAAAGAGGAAACACCCACGGCACTCACACCAGACAATTCCACAGGACAGCCACACTGGGGGAAATATTTCTGTCTCTGTTGATCAAAAGACCATTTGGTAGGTCAAGAGACACACAAAGGTCCTGGGAAGGTGCTGAACTGCACTGGGCTGACACAAGCGCTGCCTTCTTGATATCCTTCACCTGTACAAGCCAAACACCGTAAAATCTTACTTTTCCAGACACTCCTTGGAGTTACACCAGATACAGCAGCATCTCCCAATTCCCCAAGAATTTCAAACCTTCCACAGAGCAAACCATGATCTAAACCAAAGCTTTGCCAGACAACAGGAAAATCTGGAAGTAAACATTGTATTTTCATACCAAACCGATGGAGCAGATTAGAAGCAAACAGAGGCTTTATGTTTTCAGACAATACAAGACTCAAAGTCTGTAGAAAACAGTGTTCACACATTTAGCAATAATGAACTGAAAAGCCTCTTGTACACTGACAGCTTGCTCAGGTCCCTGTGAGAACCAGCACAGCTTTACCTGTAAATCATTGAGTCCTCTGGAATCAGAGTCAGACGTGTCCCTGTAGGCTGAGCTGGTCAGTTCCATGTCTGTGGAGGCACGACTTCTCTTCTTTAAGGGTTTACAGGAGTCTGAAATCTCACTGGCACCTTAACACAACATGCTAAAATTAGTTTAATATATGTTCTCGACTTTTTGCTTCAACTTAATAAAGGAAAGAAAGATGAGAGTTTGGATTCCATTATTTGCCTTAATTTTCAGTTTGTAATTTTGTTACTAGTTGAGCTCTCCCTGAAAATTAACTGAAAATCAGCTTAGGCAGAGCTTTTGACAAACTTTTGAACATGGTGT
Source organism: Parus major (assembly GCF_001522545.3). NCBI lineage: Eukaryota > Metazoa > Chordata > Aves > Passeriformes > Paridae > Parus > Parus major. The sequence continues at coordinate 3,716,004 of NC_031790.1, forward strand.
CACAGTGGAGGAAGGCAATAAATTGTCTCTGAGGGAAGATAGATCCTTAGGAGATTTCCTCTTCATCATCCATCTTTAACTGTGGCTAAGCAGAGACTTTTAAGAAATGCCCAGAAGGACTTAGGGGCTTAGAGCACATGAAGAAACACCAGGAACAAACCCCCAGCAGGGCACAAGGACCAGAGTCCCGAACACAGCCCGTCCCCAGGGAAGCTCTACAGAGCTCAGCCCCACAGAGCACCAAACATTACAGCTCACATGGAACAAAACTGCTGCCTGAGGGCCACGAACCACCGAGTTCAGTCGAGGGAATTTCCACCTGGCACTCACCTTTCTGCAACCCCGTCTTCACTGCTGCCAGTGGGACAGTTTCAACCTGTTTGAAAGGAAAATGCACAGTTAACACCAGAGGAAAGTTTCTCCCTAGTACCAAAAAGCAAACAGGTCAGTTCAAGGGGTTAGAACTGAGGTGGGAGCTGCCATCCCCTCCTCAGCCCGAGCCTCCGCGTCCCGCTGGATCCGCTCCTGCCTACGCTGGTGCCCGCAGCCGGGGCAGCCCTGGGGCACCAGCCGGCTCCTTCCGCTCTCCCCTGGGCCACGAAGGTGACAGGAGCGCCGTGTCCGTGTCCAGCAGGCAGGAGCGGGGGCCTCGGGCCAGCCACCCCTGGTGCTGTGCAAACCCCACACCTGTGTGAGCACACCTGCCCGGCAGGGCTGGCACTGGGCTACTGAGCCACAGTGTGGGGCCGCTGCCGGCAGCGCTCCCCGGAGCTCCTGGAGCTCTTCCTCCCCGTCTAGAGCTCTGCACGGGCCCGCCCGGGCGCCCTGGTGCAGGGCTCTACACAGCTGGAACTCGAGGGCACAGCACCTCAGCAGCCAAATGGAACAGTTTACAACCTTGCAAAAGCACTTCCAGTCCTTGACCCTACGGAGAAGTTTAGGAACTGTTCTGCCAACATACATGGAAGATGTGGGAATTTGGTGACTGGATATTTACAGAAGAAAGCTGTTGCCTAAAATCCTGTTTTCAACCTTAAGAATTACAAGTTACTTCTTTGCAATGTGGTTACATATGCATGGAAAAACACATTTAGTAAATATTTAAGGATTATTCTATAATTTTTTTAAAAAATATTTTATTTTGTTGTACAATAGGTAAAAACATACAGTAGAAGGATTTGTATAGGATACATTTTGTAATACAAATATAAAATCTAAACAATCACTTTTATTTCTCCACTAGTCACTGTAACAGTAGCATCAACATTTTGTTTTTCCCATTAATTGTACTCGTTCCAGTTATAATTTTTATACCAAGTTGTTGCAGACTAACTGGGGAAATCAAGAAAACTTGACTTTGGGTAACAAATATTGTTGCATAATTGTAAGAAGTTATTAAGTTTTCTTTTTTTTTTTGAATTTAACTTAATACATTCAAGGTTTTGCGCATTACAGTGCCCCTGGGTTTCACTTTAGTCAGACACCTCTCCTGAGAAAAGCACTTTAATTAATGTCCACAGACTGAGTCAGCCAGGTCAGAGAAGCACATGAAGCTACCTGGCATCCATGAAGTTCATCTTGTTGGTTCTTATACCTTTGTTAAATTAAGAAACAAATATAAAACAACTCTTTTGAAAGGGGGAGGCTGCAACAGCTCCAAGAGGCTCCATGGACCACATCAGGTGTCACACACCCAACACTTAAATTGCTTTAAAGTTTTAGCAAGAAACTGCCTCGAGCTGGAGCACTCCTCTGCTGCACAGCAGTGCAGAAATGCTGCAGCATCAAAGGAAAAACAAGGGAAAAAAAACCCAAAAAAGCAATTGAGTTCACTTTCAGCCTCTGAAGTGAAGGAAGTGCAAAACAAAGCGCAAAGGGCAAAGAATAAATTAAAGACATAAAAATATTTTTTCCCCTTCCCATATAAATCTTCATCCTGACTGTCCCTCTTTAAAAATTCTCACTGGGAAAAGCTAAACTATGAAACATTTATATAAAAGTTCGCAGCTTTCAGACAGAGGTCCTTGAAGAGGGAAAAATCAACCATGCAAGAGGAGAACCAACAACTTTGACAAACTTGTTAAAAGTGCGTGCAGGTTTTGGTATTTCTGTCCATCCACTGCACTCTCCTACTCATTTCCATGCAGAAATCTTTTATCATTAGAAGTTTTTTAAAGCAACAACATTTGTCTATCTAACATCCAGATTAAAGGAATGCCCTGTACACGTGAGAACTGTTTCAGGAAAAAATGGTATATTCCAGAACTGTTTTACTGATGTCTGCCAACATGAAAGTCTGACTATTCATCTTTAAGTGAAATCATTCTTGAAGTCCATTTTCAGAAGTGGTCAAATTAATCACTCTAACTTCATTTGAAAAACAAAACCTCAACACAAACCAGCAGCTAAATCAAGAGCCAAAGGAAGGAACCTGGCGGCAATTCCATCCAAGAGAAATCACTGAAACAAACCCATTTTGCTCAGAACAGAAATCTCAAAGGAAACATGGCAGGTTCATTAGGAGTCATCCATCACTGCGTTCCCACTTCCATAGCCTGACTGATACTGAGAAGATGCCAGTAGCAGAGTCACAGCAATGGCATTGACAGGGGGATTTCATGGAGGATAGTCCAAACCGAAACCCGATGGGGAAAAATGGAGAAAAATAAAAAGGCACCAATATAAGCCACAACATTTATGAATACGATATATTTTAACTCTCTACATGGAGGAAGCCAACCTGCTCCTTTTTGATCTTCTTCTTTGGCACAACTTCGGCAGATTTCTCAGACTCAGAGCGGGTTCGAATCGATCTTCTCTGTTGCTTCTTTTCTACAGAACCTGAGGAAGGAAAAAGGTTTCCATTATATGATTCCTTGTATTTCTGAGGTACACCAAGATGTGCAGCATCAAAACAAGAGGTAAAGGAACGAAACCAAGACTTTGTCCTCTTTTGAATGTTTTATTTTTAAATTCAGTTCCAAGCTATTGACCAGCTGGTGCGGTGGCTGCAGACACACATTCTGATTCCAGAGACAGATCAGCTTCAGAAAACAGACACAAGTAACAAGAGTGGAACAAAAGGCTGGAATTCAGCTTAGGACAAACAGATTTCCATAATCCGTACCACACCTCTCAGGCACAGTCTTCACTGGGGTAATTTTGAACCAAACAGTCCATCTTTGGTGTTTTGGGAAGGTAGCCACAACCAACTCCTTGAACAAAAACAAACTAGAAATTTCATACGTACAGCTCCAGGATTTCCCCCAAAATGCCAGACCTGTGCCCCCCTCTGTGGGGGGACAGCCTCTGTCACATACCTGGAGCCAGCCTCACCCTGTACCTCCTGCAGCCACACCAGACCTCAGTGCTCACCTGAAGGTTTCGAGGTGAAGAAAAACTCAGCACAAACAGAAGCATCGACCACAATGTGTTACCATCACTAATGAATGTGAAAAGCAAGTTTTTAAAAGTATTACCATAGGAAAAAAACCCTCAGATTAATGAAGGTTATTGTGACATTTCAACAGATGAAGAGGGAGCTGGATTTTTGGCAACTAAGGCTAGCAAAATCTAAAGACCTTTCTGTGGTCCAGCACCTCCCAAACAGGCACACAGAGCCACAGACACAACAATCAACACCATGGGCAGCTGTTGGAACAAGCACACACTTGGAGCTGACAGAAAACTGGCACCTGAGGATTTACAGTGAGCTGCTGGGAAGCATTATTCTGGGTTTTCAGTCTGGGAGGTTTCACCTAAAGAGGACACAACTGTGAAGTATTTTGTTTTCTTCCAAACAAAACTGCAAACTCCTGGGAGCTGACTGAGCCAGATGGATGCACTGTTAGGAGCTGTAAACCTGCTTGGTCTTGTCAGTAGATCAAGTATCTAGAGACACACATGGGCTTGAACCAGACTGAAAGACAGCCTTGCAAAAGGACTTCAGAGAAAAAAAATGAAAACTCCTCTTGATCCATTGGATGAGCATTTTTCCCATGGCTGCATGGCTTGGGAATGTCTCAGTAACTGAACTATCCAGCTGGAAAAGTTATCATGTTACAACAATTGGATTTCTGAGGGGAAAAATTCTTTTTCTTCAAGGGAAAGAACTTTTACAGCATATGAATTAATGAATAATAGCAATTAGTTATTAATCATTTAGAAATTAATTACTCGGGTCAACATCCATCATGTCTGTCCACGTGTAACTTCTGGTTCCAATGGGCCCCGTGCCATGAGGAACTCCCACAGCTGCAGTGGGTCACCACATCAGAGCTGGGCAACATCTTCTGTCACTTTGCTGTGTGACCAAAATCCCCTGAAGCAGCTTCAGATGTGACCAACAGTTACTTTAACCAAGAATGGATTTTCTCCCTGTGCTGCCCCCGCTGAAGCCAAGGAGATAAGATCAAGCCCTGCATCAGAGAATTCCAGAACCAGAGTATCTGATGTTGGCTGACAGCAACACTGACCACTGCAATGGGCACCTTCTCCTCTTCCTGCTTTCCAAGGATCCAGTCATCCCCTTCACAATGCTCCCATTCCATCTTCAGGTGTATTTTCATCCAAAGTTTCAGGACAGATGTTGGACCAGCCCTCCACCTCGCTTGAGATAAATCCTAGTTCAGTGTCTGCAGGCCAGAAGCACCAGGGATTCTCAGAGCTGCACTTGCAGATTTCAATTAAGGGGCTCATCTTTGCAGCATTAATGAATTCTGGGCATCTGACTGCAGGTTATCAACAAGGACTCCCAGAGTCAGTCTGGCCAATACTTTACCGTAAAGGGATTCTGGAGTTCCACTGACCTCACATTTGAAAAAAGGACTTGGCAGTTATGTTCCACAAGAGGGGACCAATAACTGGACTTTGGGAATGGCTTTGAGAGTGACTGGAGTGTGCACTGCAGGTAAGCTCAGGCACTTACAGCGTGTTAGCAGGTGGAGTGTTACGTATCCAAAAGGCCTAAGAAAATGAAAAAAGAGAGGCTCAGAATTCTCACCCCCTACATCTGAGGGGCCATAGGGAAGCTGAAGCCTTTAGATGCCAGCTGAGAGAAGCAGAACAGCAATGGCCTCTCCTGCTGCAAGGCAATTCCAGTAGCCACAGTAACCACAGCTGGGAAGAACCACGGCTGTCAACAGCAGGGGAATCCCCACTCACAGCAGGAAATCCGGAGTGCCTGGCCCAGTGCTGCAGTCCCAAACACTCCATAAACCAACACATCAAATAACCCTGCCTAAAACCAGCACACAGACAGAACCTGGAGAGTGTTTGCAGGACTCATGGATGCTGTCCACTGAGATTTCTGACTCTGGTTCTCATTTATTTCATGCTTGGAAAGGGAGAAATAATCAAATAGACGGATAGTTAAAGCAGAAGTGACACCTGGCTACATTATGAAATTCAAATAGCTCATTCAAGGTTTTCCCATTTCAGGCCCAAGTTCTGTTATTTGCTTCAGTGGTTCTTCTCCCTCAGAGCTGGTATTTCAAAACTCAGTGCTTTATGATGTGCCCCCTGAGATGGCTTCAGAAGACAAGCACTACCTCATTTGGTCAGAGGAGTTAGTTGAAGCAGTTTTTTAAAAATCCCTGTTCTTTAACAGGTCATGCAAAAACTCAGCAACAAAGCCTAGGGAGTCTCCACCCTGACTCAGACATTCCCTACTGAAATGTGCCACTCCTGACTCTTTTGCTTTCACCACAATTCCTGTACCTTACAATTGAGGCCAAAAGCCATGGCAATACCCTGCTAACACACATCCACTGGGGTGTCTTCTAAAGCAACTTGCCATTGCTCTGCACAGGACATCATCCCCCGATGACTCAAGCTGTAAGCTGCAGACAAAGTTCAGAGGCCAAACCACCAATCCCCCCCAAGCTGTGCTGTGTGTGTTGGCTCACCATGTGTGACACCAGCCATGCTCAGTACAATCATTATGTAAACAGAAAGATGTTCATCATTTTTAAGTAATGAGAAAATGCTGGGTTTGATATTTGAATTTTCATGCTGAGGGCTCAGGTTCAGACCAGGACTGCTGTTTCCCTACCTGCTGCCCCAGAAGTCGTCTCAGGAGAGGATGTGTTTTGCACCACTGCTTTTTCACTTCTCTGAGCTGATGAAGAATTCAGTTTCTCTTGTCCTTTGACGCTTATTTCTGTTTTGTTACCAACTCCCTTGAAAAGAAAAGAGGAAACGATTGTCTTCCCCTGTTATAAAGGTGTGTTGCTGCCAGGTAACAGACCTGCCCCTGAATCTCAGAACAGAAATAATCAATGCTCTCCAACCCAACACACGCACAGGATTAATCTACTACAGAGCTGCTTCCCTGCACAACTTTCCACCCCTCTCGATCTCCCCTTACACACAAGGAAAACATAATTCCAGTGACTTTTCTAAACATTACCTTCTCTATAGGGCTTAGGATGAAATAAATACTCTCCAGGTAGAGAGGCAGAAGAAGGAGGCAGAGAAATAGTCCTAAGCCTTTTCCTTAACACTGACTGTGGGAAGCTGCTGTACACCTGAAGGAAGCTCAGAGGCAGAACTCAATTTAGAAGTCTGTTACACAAAATATAGTTATTACTTTTTAGTACAATATTAACAGTTTTCTCATCTCTTTCTCATAAAACCACTGATTTTATCAAGAATTTTGGAATTATTTCAACTAGGAAGCTGAAGTTAAACAGCTTTAATATTTTTAACGTGTTATGAACAAAAATATGGCCATCTGTAGGGAGCTGCTCTGCCACCAGCAAGAGTTACTGCCAGAGCTGCACTGAAAGATTCTATTGTCACATCTGTCTGTTAATCTCTCCAATGAAAGGAACATGGATGCTGAAAGCTTGGTGGACACAGCTGAAGCTCCCCGGTAAGGCAGGCTCGGGATAACTCTGGAGCAAAGGAGGGGTCACTGCACCAAACATGTACCTTGGTGGAATAAACAAATTGGTCGATGAGTTTTCCATCCCCAGCAGCATTCTGAAGGGCAAAAACCTGTTCAATTTTAACAACCGGAGACATGTTACACTTTTGCAGATCCAGGTTGTGCATGGTTATGGAAGCTGGTAGGGACTTCCTAGCTGCAGCTGTTTTCCAGGCGATTTTCACAGGTGGTGCCTCCTCCTCCTCCAGGCTGGGCTGCCGGCGCTGGCCCAGCCTGCGCGCCTCGACGTGCGAGGGCGATGACCCCGCCGCGCCGCCGGCGTGCTCCGGCTGCGTGCTCGGCGCTGGCCTCGGCCGCCGGCTCTTCCTGGCCTCTGATTTGGAAGCAGCAGTCTTTTTGGCCTTGGCCAAAGCCTCCTCTGGCTCTTGGTCTACGTAAATGAAGGTGTACTGTTCTATCCTCTCTTCCCGGGTCATCTTCAGCGCCTTCTCGGCGTGGGCAATGCCAATGTCCCACTGCGCTCGCTCCCTCTGCGGCCGCGGCTTGCGAATCTTAAGGGACAAGACAAGCACTTGGTTACACTGAAGATTTTGCCAGTACAGCCCTTAAACACAATCCTGAGGGTCTCTGCATCTCTCAGGCAGCAGATTGCAGTCTGCTCTCCTTTTACAGGGTATTTTTGGCACTGAATGTGGACACTGAATTCCCTGCTAGCGAGATGCAGCCAGTCCTTCCCAGGGCAAAGCACTGAAGAGTTCCAGGCCTGCCCCAGAGCACCTCCCTTCCAGAGCTGATCCCCCCAGTGCCCCCTGTACCTTCTGTTTCTCAGAGTGGTTGCTGGCTTGCTTGGCTGCCTCAGCCAGTAACTGCTCGTACTGTTTGTGCCCTTGGTACTCCCGGACGCGCTTCTCGTGCACCCAGGCCCGCTCTGGCTGGTTGCTGAAGAACTGCACGTGGTATTCCCGGGCACCTGAAACACCAAACACCAGTCAGCAGCTGTATCAACATCACTCTGCCTGTTCAGCTCACACTGTTCTCCTCCCAGCACTCCATTCCTGAAAGTGGAGCTACCTGCCCTAAGTGCAGAAATACAACAGGGCAGATCCAGAACAGTTTGAGATGGAAGTTCAGAGTGCTCACACTGAACGCTCTCACACTGATTTGAGAAAAGCAGAACCACCAGTGCACAAACCCATTCCCACAGCTCCACCTGCAGAGGTCATGTACCAGGTACTGTGCCTGTCAGGACTGTCCTGCTCAGCACACACAGAGCAGAATTCACACCGCAAAGGCAGTTTAGAATGAAGGTATTTTTAACAAAGGAACAGCTACAGACACCTGACACTCTGGCAAAGAGCTTCCTCCCTTACCTCTTGTATTAATTTTGGTATGCACGTCAAGCTGCGGGTCACACGACACCATGCAAGGCCACCACGGGTACGTCCCCACCTTGGACCAGACCAGATCCCCCACCTGGAACTTGACGTCGTGGGTGACCTGCACTGGGAGGGACGGCACGAGCTGCTGCACCTGCAAAGGAAACACCAGGTCAAAGCCACGGGAGAGGACTGAGAGGACTGAGATGCACACACCATCCACAGGGACTTGTTGTTGTTCTCTCAGAGATCCCTGAGGTCTGATAGTCCAAGATGAGAAAAACATTTCTTAGAAACATGAAAGCAAGGAGCTGCACACAGCTGGGATTTACGTAACAACATCACCGACAAACTGAGACACAAAAGAGCAGCTTCCACCACCCCCAAACACAATTCTGCTTCCTAAGCTGATTAAAAATACTGCTTTTAGGATAAAATAAAGCAATAAATCCAGTACAATAAGAGATGCATTGATGCAGCAATGAGAACAATGAGAGTTTAAAAGAAATGACAACTGATTTATCAGATAAATTAAAGAATCAATGGAAGAAACAGTCCAGAAATAGTGACATTCACTAAGTTCCAAGAGTGTTAATTGGTGCATGTACTAACCGGGGCTTCTTCCAACACTGCATCTTCCCTTGGTTTCTCAGAGAGTGTGCTAAGCCTCTCGTTTGGTCTCTAAGAAATAGGTAACAACGAAGAGAAGAAAGGAAACAAACACAAACAAGGTAAGGGGACAGTAAAACAGCAGAAGATAATAGTGAAACCAGGCAGAAAAATATAACTTGCAGAGAGAAAGGCAACCATGAACCCAGAAAATATGAATATGACTACTTCTTGTACCCAATTAACATAACAACATCACAATAAAGAAATATCTCCCCTACACTATTTGCATTACTATCACACCTGAATATAACTATGTTCTCCTGTAACAGATGACAGAAGAACATACATTCAGAAACAGCAAATTCAAATAACTTTCCACCTAAAATAGCACACAATTTCCAAAAACCAGGGAACCCCATGTGAGCATATCCATAGTTGATGTGGTGAATCTCACTGTACACCAGTTATTTGCAAGAACTGCAGTACATAAATTATGCTAAATATACAAGATGACAATTGTAAAAACGATGTTAAACTGCATAGTGTTGACAAATATATTTGGAGGATCCAAAGTCCACAGTGCAGAGCAGAATCAGCCCTGACCAGAAGCTGGCACTGACGTGGGGTGGCCATGCCAGCGGGTGTGAGGGTCAGGGGCTGAGATAAGAGGGGCTGGGAACTATCTCAGGAGACAGATGCCACACACTGGCTTTTCCTGCAGCAGAGAAGTGTCAAAGGACTCAGAGAGCAGCAAAGGGAGACATCAGACACAAGCAGAGAGGAACTAATAATGATGGCATCCCCTGTTATTCCCAGGCCACTCCAAGCACAGACCCCACATCATCCATGCCGTGTGCTCCAGAGAGCTGGGACACAAGGAAAGGGACAGAGCAGCTCAGCTCAGGGGTGGCACAGCCCAGTGGCTCATTTGGAGCTGTCTGTACACATCCACCATTTAAGACTAATCCCATTGCTCTTTGGTGGGCAGAAATTCCTCCTCTCTGTACAGCAGGAAGCACAGCAATGATTCCTGCCTTTCTCTCACTACAGGGAGTTAGTGAAACCTCCCCTCTGCCAGGAGAGTCGAGCTGAGCTCACAGGCTGCAAACTTCCAGCTAGTGAGCAGAGAGGCCAGTTCTTAAAACAAGGATTCAGAGCTTGACATTCACCAGTGTTCTCACAACATTTCCATTCTACATCAGCCTCTGCAGGATGGCCATCCCCTCACAGTCAGTGGATTTCCACCGAGATTACAGTGTCAGAATAAGGAACACACCCTCAGTAAAACTCAAAACTTTACACCCAAAACTCACAGTTTTGAGTGTAAAACTATAAAACAACTATAGTTGTACCAAAAGTTGTTTGTTCCTATGAAGATGATCCCAAGTCACAAGTCTCACACCAGTAACACTGAAGATGACAGAAGAGTACATGAAGATGAAACTGTGCAGTGGAAAGCAAAATGATGGGATGGTGAACTTGGGACTGCCCTGGCAAACTCATACCGAAAACCACCAGCACAAAACCCTGTTCCTGTCAGAGCAGGCCATGTCTGAAACAGGGCTGGGTAACACAAAACATTTATTGCAACACCACCTTTAGAAAGGGAAATGGAAGCAACAAGGAAGACAATAGCAAGACTAAGATTTCTGGTGAACTCTGGATGACACACATGACTAGGAACTTGGAATTCAAGATGTAAGGTTTTAGTTCACTCTGTGAGAGACACGAGATTCCATTCCTGTGGTAAGCAGAGGGAGAGGTACAGCTGAAGCTCCAGGAGTAGAACAGGAATCACCAGTAAGAAGGGAAACAAACTGACAGCCTGATGTGGGGGTGATGGAGTCTGGCCAGAAAACAGGCACAGTGCATGAGAGACCCTGCTCATGGAGTGCCAGCAGGACACAGCAGCTGCTCCAGCCACCTCACAGGGGCTCCAACAGCACCCCCATGGAGCACAGAACCCACTCCACTGGATCACAGCTGATCCCTGCAGGACAGGATCTTCTGCCTGAAAGCAGCAAGCACCAAGGGCTTTTACAGACCTTACAACAAACTCAGCCACATTCTCTAACAGCCCAGCCTCTGCTGGGCAATTTCTGTCCTGGCCAGATATGGCAACTTCCCCATTCCTGGCACTACCAGCCTCTCTGCCACCCATTCCCTCAAACTGGGAGAGGCAGAAACCAGAACCACAGAGGTGGCAGGAACAAGCACGAGAGAAGGAAACAGAAGTACTGGAGTGGCTTATGAAACTGAAAGAAAAAGAATGTGAGGACACCGACATAATCTGGGTCTTTGCTTCCCAGAATCTCAGTTAATACCACCTGATGTACATCCTCTGGATATGGACGATATGGTACAAGAATAAGTAATGTTTCACCGGTGAATACCTCAAGCAGCCTGACTTTCCACTCAACAATCTCTTGTGAGAGGCAATTTTAGGAATGTGTGAGCTTTTATCCAGAAGTTCTATCTTTCAACACTGGCCAGAGTGTAGCAAACTCTAAACATGCTATAACACTAAATAATATTTAGAAAACACTATATAACCTTTTCTAAAATTTGTTTTTCATATGAGCCTGTAAAGCAACATTGTGTTACCCACAAACACAGCTCCTGGCAACCTCATCCTGAGGCTCTGACGAGTAACTAAAGCCTGGTGACTCAGCGTGCACACAGCCAGAACAAGGACAAACCCTGCTGGACACGCTCTCCATCAACAATACCAGGTGTACAGATGGCTGAAATTACCATTCCACTTACATTTTGCTCCTCTGGTTCTAATTTTGGAATTTTGTGTGACTTGCGCTCTTCCGATCGGGAAGAGTCATGCTTGCTACTTTTTTTCCTTTTCTCTTTCCTCCCTTCATGTTTTGCCTTAGCATACTCCCTCGCTTGGACTTCATTCAACAGGTCCCCACACAGGGAGGACTCAAACAATTCCCTGCCATTCTGGATAGTTTTGGTTATTTTGAGTTTGATCTCTGGTGAGCCAGTCTTCTTTGGAATCCCCACTTGTGGAGCTGAAGGTGGTGGCGGAGGAGGCAGCTGGGGAGGGGAAGGTTTTTCCAGAACGTCATGCGGCCTCGCATTGGAGTTCTCCATGGGGTAATACTCCGGGGGACTGAAGTTCCTGACTGTCCCAAAGCCATTGGCCGACCCATTGGGATACTGAGTGTACGTCTGGTATTTGGCTTGGGGCTCGTACATGCTGGGGTAGCCGTTGGTGAGCGGGGGCAGCTCCTCTGCCGTGGGCGTGGGGTACTGGAAGCCTTGCTGCAGCGCAGCCTCGTACGGTGTCCGGCCCCCATCCTCAGCAATGTCACTGCTGCCATCAAAGGCCTCCTCTTGGCGGATGTTGGCGGAGTCAATGAGTTGAGGTGGTTGCTGAATTGTGTTTCCCATGATCCCTTGCATGAAAGAGAAAGAGAAATCCATTGTTCTGCTCCAGCATCCTTAGCTTTCCCTTTTTCTCATAGGGCCTAGAGGCAGGGGAAGGGAAATAAGAAGTCAGTGTAAATTAAAAAACAGTAATTAAGCAAATTAAACAGTTGAGGATAAAAGGGATCTCAAGAACAATTTCCCCCTCCCTATTCAGCAGCCACCCTCGCATCAATTTAGAGGACTGGTGTTACTGAGCCTTTACAAAGGGCCGAATTGTCTTTCATATGGCAAATTTCTTCTTTTCCAAGACAGTTCAGAAAATATCAGAAGCACCTCTCTGAGTGCCCAAATGTTACAAAGTCAGAATAATGGAGCTGAAATCCCCAGCACTCTACAGTCTTCCTAGTGATGCCCAAGCCATGGAAGGGTTATTCCAGCCTGAAACAGCTGGACAGCACTTCACCCTGCAGCATGTAAGAGATACCAAGTTCTCCTGACACAGTCACTGTAGACTGCACAAGCCAGGAACACCACAGAAAGACAAACAACAGAAAAACCTCTCCTCCTCCTCCCTCCCCACCTCCCCGCCAAAATTCGAGACATGAGCAGCCTTTGGGCAAGCCATAGGATGCTGTGAATAACAGCACGATGAAAACAAGTGGGTCATTCCACCTTGATCACTGGGAACCCAGTGCCCTGCAGCAGGCTCACAGGAGCTTCCCAACCTCTTTCTTCCCCAGAAATGCAGGGTACAGTTTGCTTGCACTGGCTCTCAGTAGCTGTGTGAGGAGGGTTATTCTCCCCTCACACCTCGTTTTAATACCAAGCTCTGCATCAACAGATCCCCAAACCCTGAGGTTACTCACTGAATGAGATTCCAGCTGAGCACTGCCATACACACCTTCAACTTTCCAGTGCATATTAAACCACCAAAATCAGACTCAGTCAAAGTCAGACTTCCAAAACTCAACTGCAGGCTCGGAGAAGGCTTTGGCATTCATGTAAACAGCTCAATGATCAACAAGAAGCAACACACAGTGACCTGACCTGCAGGTAAGAAACACCAGTTTGCTTCCCACAAGGTTAGTTCAGCCCTTCCAAAGCAAACACGGCCCCATGGTATTTGTTCTGCCTGTGTGGGCACACAGAAGGGTTACTGTGCCCTTTTGCTCAGGGTTAGAAATGACATTAATGCATCCCACAGACACTTCTTCTAAAGGGAACCTCCATTAAACCCTGCCCACACACAGTTCTCACCCTCCCAAAGCCAAGCAGCTCAGTACTTTAGCTAAAAGCTTTCTTAACACTGACAACTTCCTTCCTCCAAGACTGCAAAAAGTAACTGAAGTTCCAGCAGGAACAAGAACTTGATCAGATTTGTGCTGGATGTTTTGGGGTGATGTTTTTTGATTATCTTCACACTTAGATTAAATTTATGTTCGTCCTTATCTTCACTGCCCTGTAAGATTGACTCGGGCATGTCTGTCACTGTAAGCAATTCAGGGCTCTGCAGCAGAATTTTCTCATTGCAGGAACTTTTAAACTTCAGGGCCATGAAATCATCCCTCCCTCCACAGCTCTGCACATCAGCCAGCAAACCAACACAAGTGTCACTGTCAGGGGGTGCAGATCTGTGGAGCAGCACGTGGGGTTGCACAGCAAGGTCAAAAACCCCAACCCACTCCTGTTCTGGGAAGAGGAAGTGGGACTGTTTGTACTATTTACCACCAAATTGTTACTTTTCATTTGCCAAACCGAAGAGCAAACAGTAGATTCTCCCACTAGGCTGAGTTCAATCTTTTCTTCTGAATACTTATTAAAAACTCTTTGGAAGCTGTGGCAGCACTTCAGGAACATCCACAGCTGGAAGGGCACAGTCCCAGCTGCACAGGCTCTGCAGAGGTGGCTGTCATTGTGCTTTGTTTTGTTTCATGACAGAAGTGTGGATTAATGACCTTCAAAGCACTGCATTTACAGTGGATTTAGGAGCTACCATTGAAGAAAAGAGCTACGATTTGTTTCTTTTTCATTTGTTCTGGAGCTCACCTGTGTCACTCAGCCTGGGTGCCAGGCTGTGCTGCACAGCTGGGAAGATCACACCCCATCCCAAATTCCTTCCTCAGTAACTCTGTGCAGGCTGAGGAGCAGGGTCAGGGCTCCATGGAACTGCTCCCAGCAGCCCCAAAGCACCGAGGCTGTTCTCTGTCCTCCCACAGCACCAACATCACTGCCAGCTCCTTCCTGCCCAGCCTCTCACTGTCATCATTGTTAACACACACAGACTTTCCCACCCTCCTCCTTGCCCAAAACTCTGCACCAGAGGATCATGCTGTCCATATCTGGGTATCTGGGCAGCACTACAGTGAGAGGCCCTAGAATGACCCACCAAAACAGGACACAACGAGCAATCCTGAGCATGACTGATGTTGAGGAATCTCAGCAGCCAAACCCAAGGAAGGATCACATTGTGTATGTCCCTCCTAAGCACAAATGTGAGGAATACCCCACAGTTACCACAGAGCCATCCCTGCCACACAGCAACACCATCCCAGACCACAGGGCAACAGCATTTCCAGCTGATCTTGCAGAAAAGTATTCCAGAACAAATTCTTCTCACTATGCCAGTGATTACTCTATTAACCCACTGTGTCAGCCTCCTGTGAGCTGCACAATTTGGCTTCCAAATATGACCCATAGCAGATACAACACTGGAGATCAACAAATAAAGAGTTTCATCATTTCAAGGTTTATAGGAAATGGACACTTCACAGTGACTGCAAACAACTTGAAATCAACAATGAAACAATTTGAAATTAACACTTTCAAAAGTGCAACTGAATTTTCTAATGAGAGAAGAGTTTCCACTTTAAAGGTGAGTGTCCACCATTCTGTTCTAGTCCTTTCCCAGGGCAGACAGGGACACAGGGCCATTTACAAACATTGAGACTCTACACACCTTCAGTAAATATTTTCCTGTCATCCAGGGGAGAGTCACAATTCAAAGTAACAGAGGAAAAGGTAAATGGAAAAATAGAAGCAGTACAGAATAAGGCAAGCCAGCCTAGTAAGGCTCTTTCTAAGTGAACACTGTCTCAGTTCCTATCCCACACTTCTCAGCTCAAGTGAGCATAACTCAGAAAATCAGCTCCACTCCAAGAGTGAGTGCTCAGTGAAGGGAAGGTTTTGCAGAGATTATGGATCCTCCAGGTCCAACTTTTCACCAACAACTGGACTTATCTACAACCAGTTTTAGCATGAGTACTTTTCAGCGTTGCTCTCAGAAAACAGGACTTGAAGTTCTCAAACCTTGCTTCCATGCTTCATTAGACTAAATAACAATTGACCTCAGATTATCAAACGATTCCAATCCCATGTGACCACAGCTTTTCTTATTCCCAGTCAGAGAGTTCTGTAGGTTTGGCCGAGACTGGCTGTGGCCACAACAGGGAAAAACACAACAGCTACTGATAAAAGTACAGCATACACATATTTTTAACAGAGGCTTCACAAAACCTTTTTCCACCCTTTTCTGCTGACAATCCTCACACAGGGCTAGCACAGTCAGAGGTAAGGTGTTTTATGGATGGAAAGTGTGTGCTGTGAGACAGAAGCTGGCCTGCTGGCCTCCTAAGGGAGCTGGAAGCACTGCTGTGAGTCAACTGTGTGTGCTCAGAACGGTGTCACCGCCTCGCCACCCTGAGCTGGGCTTTCTATCAACAGGACCAAAAGCAGAAGCTCCAGGACTTTATGTCCAAATACCAACCCAGTTCCTGTCCACACAGGCCTAAATCTCTCTAGATGCAAACCTCTGCTCACATCTACCAACCCCTCCTTACCCCACAGATGTTTACTGCCACTTCCTGCACTGTTTCACCCCACAGTATCCAAGCTGTGCTGGGGCTGGTCTCCTCAAGCACCCAACCAACAAACACAGCAACTGTTCTCAGTTCACTGCTGCAGGTGTTTGACACAGACAGAGCTGGACAGGCCAGGTGTCTAAACTCTCTGACCTCTCAAAACCTTAAGGCTACAATTCACACACAGCCCCTGCCCCTCACTCCTCCCCAGAGCTGAGCATACCCACTGCTTCTAATCACGTTAACCATGCCCCAGAGGGACATCTGTGTCACCTGGAACATCATCCTGTATGAACTGCAGATAGAAATGAAACACTTGTTCCTACTCATCCCTGCATTCAGTCTGGGCAATCTGCTTTGTCCCATTCATCTCTGCATGTCCTTAACAAACCCCCCAGCCAAATCTCTGTTTGCACACGTTAAGGCAACACCAAATTTTCACCTGCACGTGAGTCTTTAACAGGAAACCTGCAGCCTGTGGATTTTTCCTGACTCCAGCTGGACTGAGCTGTTCCTCCTGGCAGACACCAGCGGTGAATCAGAGGCCTCTTGACAAACTTGAAAGCATGAGGTGAGGCTGCTTCCCTGTGCACCTTTGTAAAGGTGTTTTGTATTTGGTTTCTGAATGCCAGAAAAAACAGTCACGTCTGTAACTGGGCTTGATAAGCACATTTGGAAGAAGTTTCCCACGGTGCTGTGGAAAAAAACAACTTGGACAGCAGAGAAAAGGGGTTTGCCTAAAAAAGGAGCTCAGAGGCTCATTTGTTTAGAGAGCCCTGGGACTCAAATGGAAATCACGGAGCAGAAACTTTGGATCTTCAGGAAAAGTCAGGGGCTAATACTGCTATGAAGCCAGAAGTCAGATCTCTGGCAGTACCAAACACTGTAATGTCATGACAGGCAGCCACATATCACAGCCAGGACAAGAACCACAACATGTCTCAACAAACCCCCTCAAACACAGGTGAAACTGGAAAATGCAAAATATGCTTAAAAAGAAACAGAGAGTCTTCGACCACCATCCTCCATCCTTACCCTGTACCTTCATAAAGCACATACTCAGGTTTTGGAGCAAAATCTTTTCAAGCAGTTCATAAAAATAATTAATTTTAAAAAAATTACATATAACTACCAAGGCATTCACTGTGCACCTCTACAAAAGGTCATTGAAAGACTTAAACAGTCATCAAAACACACTAGTTTTTCCTTCAACTATAACTACTGCCTACTTAATATTATCCTTTGGGGTAGTTAGTATCTGTATAACTATGACTTTTAACAAGAAATTGCACTGAAACGACCGACTGTATCGACAGCGAAATGAAAGCACCGTGAGACCACAACAAAGTGCAGCACAACGCAACAGCACTGCAAAAAAATAACATCAGAGCAACAACAAACGCTGAGCTGGTGCGCAGCTCTTCCCGCGCGCAATAAAACCCTTTTCCTCGAGCTGGGGAGGCCGAGGCACGGTGACACCGGGGTGAAAGCCCCAGATTGGCACCTGCCGCGGGTCGGGGCCGGGCCCCGGCGGGAGCAGGGAGCGGAGCCGGCCGGGGGGGCG
>NC_031790.1:3734350-3738047 GCF_001522545.3 Parus major
CGCGCACGCGCCGCCGTCAGCCATTGGCCGCTCGGGCGGTGCCCGCCGCGAGGCACCACGGGAGGTGTAGTTCGGCCCCCTGTGGGGGATGAGTGACCCCCGAGGGGACCCGGAGACAAGAGAGGATTGGGTGCGATTTGTGTCCATTTCGGGGCTCCTCGGACAACAGGGACGAGGGGCTGGGGTGCGAATAGCTGTAAGAAAGAAAATTTTAAAAGTTATTGTGCTTCTCACTTTAGGGACATTTGTAAAGGCCCTTGCACAGCACCATGGATGAGTTTCCTCAGGAACAGGAGAGGAGACTCATCTATTTGCTTCATTCCCACAAGAAAAGCTCTTTTAGACATAATCTAAATGTATTTAAATCCCAGTTTTGTACTCTGGCAGCAGACTCAGGAGCTCTATCCCCTTTTTTAACTATTTTACCCATTTATCCGATTTATTTTTAAAGTACTGTTCATCTGTTTGGGCATCCATTAGCCAAAGGGTTCCAGACCCATTTTTCATTGGGACAATGAAATGTTTTCTCCCCTCTAGTCTGTGAAAACCAGGTAGTATTTTATGGAATCTCAGAATTACTATAGTTGGAAGGGGCCTTAAAAACTTCAAGGGATGTAGTCACCTGTCACCTGCTGTTATCCGCTCCTCAGACACACAGGATTGGAGTGTTTGTCCGACGGGTCAGGGCTCGATTCTCCCCTCTGACGCCTCATTCCGAGCACAGCTGCTCCCCCGAGAACAGAGGAATCCCTGCTCTGCTGCTCCCGAGGAGCTCTGTGTGTCCATGGAATGAGCCTATCGACCAGGGCTGCAGTGACAGGACGGGGGGAACGGCTGCCACTGCCAGGGCGATACCGGGGAAGGCAGGGAGAGCCCCCGGCACGGGCTGCTCAGGAAGGGAACTGCGAGGCTGGAGAGCCCCCGGCACGGGCTGCTCAGGAAGGGAACTGCGAGGCTGGAGAGGCCCCGGCACGGGCTGCTCAGGAGAGCTGTGGCTGCGCCATCCCTGGAGGTGTCCCAGGCCGGGCATGGCGGGAGGTTCCCTGCCCACAGCAGGGGCTGAGACTGGATGCGCTCTAAGCCCCCGTGAAGGGGAGCGGCGGGTCCCGTCCCGGGCAGGCCCCGGTGAGGCCCCGCAGAGGCTTCAAGACCCCTCAGCTCGGCCACGAGCGCCCGCCATACACATGACGTCATGCGCAACTCCCCCTTCTCGCGATGGCGTCACGCACCGGCACGTGACGTCACCTCCTGCGCGCCGTCGCCGTTCTCGCACCCAATCAGAGGCTTTTCCCGAGGGCTCCTCGGGTCAGGCCCCGCCCCACTCCGTTCCCATTGGACGGACCTCCAGGGGGGCCGGGATTCTGACGTCTGATTGGCTAACGTCGAGGAGGTGCGGCGCGGTGACGTCAAGGCGCAGGTACCACAGAGAGACGACGGGTGAGAGCGGCTCGCGCGGGGCACGACGGGACGGGTGGGAGGGGCGGGAGGGCGGCCGGCAGTGAGCGGAACCGGAACCGGGATCGTGACCGGGAGCACGATCGGGGGGACCGGGGCCGGGAGCGGCATCACCGGGCTTGGCACCAGCACAGGGACCGGAGGGGGCAGCGCAGCTCGGTCGGCTCAGCCGGGGACCCGTGGGGACCTGCGGTGGGGCCCTGACGCGCCCGGCAGCGGCTCGGGGATGGCTCCAGCCGGGCCTCGGCGGCCCCCGGCGCCCCCCGGAGCTGCCGCCGCCCCCCGCCGCTGCCGGCGGTGAGGTCCCAGCCATGGCTGCGTGCGGCTGTAACGCGCTCCTGGCCGCGGCCAGGGCCAGGTGAGCCCCCGGTGCCCCGGGCTCTGCTCCGCCTGCGGGCTGGCCCTGAACCCCCGGCGGTGTTTGCAGCTTTATCCCGTTCCCCGGTAAAACCACTCCCGAGAGACGCTACCGAGCTTCTCCCGCAAGAGATGAGCTGCTAGCACAGGACGGGTTCCCGGTATTTCAGCCGGTGCTGCAGGGTCAGGATTTTAGCCGCAAAACCAATTTTACGAGGTTGATTTGGCGCTGAAAAGGTTCGCTGGGGTGTGATGCGCTTTGGCCTCACTGCTCTATTCTTACTGAAACAACTCTCCAGTTTCAGGGGCTCGCATCTCCTGGCGCACTCCAGCCCTCTGTGCTCGCCAGCCATTGCTCTTGTCCATCTGGTGGATTCCCAGTTCACCTGCACTTCAAAAAGCCAGCCCTGGCCACGCCGTGCCTGCCTGGGCGCTGCCCTGCCTCACTCCCCTGCCCACGCCTTGCACAGCTCCACCAGCTCCTGGCAGCAGCTCCCGGGTGAATCCCTGCCCCACCGGAACCCTGCAAACCAGGGAGCTAAACCCGCCAAAATCCTGACAAAGCAGATCACAGAGGCTCCTGCGGGAAAAAAGTCCTTGCGACAGAGAGCTGTGGATGAGCTGAAGCATTACTACAATGGTTTCCACCTGCTCTGGACTGACACCAAGGTGGCTGCCAGGATGGTGTGGAGGCTGCTGCACGGGCAGGTGCTCACCAGGAGGGAGAGGCGAAGGGTAAGTGCCACAACACCTGGATAAAGTGATGTAGTAAGGGGCTTAACCCCTTCTTTGGACACGTTTTGTGTGTCTGAGTGATAACCTCTGGGGCAATTTCTGCTGTGCTCTTCTCCCTACAGCTGCTGAGAACTTGTGCGGATCTCTTCCGTCTGGTTCCCTTCCTGGTGTTTGTCATCGTCCCCTTCATGGAGTTTCTGTTACCTGTGTTCCTGAAGCTCTTCCCTGAAATGCTGCCCTCGACATTTGAGACCGAGTCAAAAAAGGTTTGTGTCCTTTCTGTGGAGTGTCCCCAGCTCCTCAAAACATCTGTGCAGGGCTGCCTTTCCCTGCCTGCTGCTGCAAGTGAGGATCAGCCTCACCCAGTTTGTTCCTGAGCTGAGTGGGACAGCTGGAAGGCTGTAGACAGGGATCAGAAGGAATGTGCACAGCAATTGCATTTTCTAATTTGTAATTTTGTATTTCCCCAATGAAGGAAGAAAAGCAGAAGAAGAAGTTAAATGCAAAGCTGGAGTTAGCCAAGTTTCTGCGGGAGACCATTACAGAGATGGCCAAAAGGAACAAAGCAGACACAGGACAAGGGAAACAATTCTCCTCTTACCTGCATGAGGTGGGACTGGCCGTGCTGGGGATGGCAGCCACGGCACAGACACACCTTTAGTGCTGCTGGTTTGGGCAGAGAACACGGGATTTGTACCAGGATTGTGGAAACATTGGCAGCGTGGAGCTGTTCCCTGGGTGCCTCCCTGCTGACCCTGCTCACTGCAATTCCCATCCTGGAAAGCTGTATCTTCCACCCTGTGAAACTTCCAGTTTCACTTGGACTTGTAACTGTGTCATCCTGTCTCTGTCAGAGAGGGAGGAGTGGGAGGAAGGGGAAGGGGGAGGAGATTCCAAGGCGGTGATCCCGCTCAGGTTTGCGTCTGTGCCTTCCTTCAGATCCGTGACAGCGGCCACCAGCCCAGCACGCAGGAGCTCGTGCGCTTCTCCAAGCTCTTCGAGGACGAGCTGACCCTGGAGCACCTGGAGAGGCCACAGCTGGTGGCTCTGTGCAAGCTGCTGGAGCTGCAGCCCATCGGCACCAACAACCTGCTGCGCTTCCAGCTGCTGCTCCGGCTGCGCAGCATCAAGGCTGACGACGAGGTGGGAC
>NC_031790.1:3738912-3746414 GCF_001522545.3 Parus major
CTGCAGGAGCACACAGGAGCTGCATGGGGGGTCTGCAGGAGCACACAGGAGCTGCATGGGGAGTCTGCAGGAACACACAGGAGCTGCATGGGGGGGCTGCAGGAGCACAGGAGCTGCATGGGGGGGCTGCAGGAGCACAGGAGCTGCATGGTGTTTGCACCAGACTCATGTCCCTGCCCACACACCCTCACAGCAGGGGTCTGATATTGATGGGAGACACATCCTCCCCATCAGAGATTCCAGAAGAAAACAGAATGAGGGTTCATCTCCCCGCACCCTTGCAGTCTTTGCACTATTTGCACTGCAGATATTGTCAGTAGAACATTTTGGTTTGGAGTCATGCTGACTTATCAAAAAGAGATGTTCCTTGATGTGCAGTGGGGTTATTTGGAAAATGGAAGCAGATTTACAGGTGCAGAGTGGAGGAACAGCAGGTAATGGCCATAAGTTGCAGCAAGGGGGATTTCAACTTGATAAGAAACAAAATGAAAATCAGTGAGTGGGTAAACAGTGGAACAGGTTGTCTGGAGGCTGTGAAATCCCCATCCCTAAAGAGGCTTAAAGCACAGGTGGAAAATGGTGAGCAGTTTTGCACAGGAGATTGGACTGGAGGCCTCCAGAAGTCTGTTCAGCTGCAACAGGGTCTTGTCTTCTTGTGTGCCTGTGTGGGAACGCTGCTGTTCATTCCAGATGATTGCCAAGGAGGGGGTCAGTGGCCTGAACGTGTCAGAGCTGCAGAGCGCCTGCAGGGCCAGAGGGATGCGGTCACTGGGGCTCACTGAGGAGCAGCTGAAGGAGCAGCTTGGGCAGGTGAGTGTGCCCTGGCCTGGGCTGCTGTGGCTGGGTTCCTCAGAGGACAGATTCCAGGCAGGCACGGCTTCCTGAGAATTCATGCATGAATTTCAAGCTGGATCCTGACTTGCAGAGCTCAGCTCTAAGGCATGAAGGGTCCAGATTATGTCCTAGGCTAAGGAGAAAACCAAATCGAACTGGGGCCAGATAGAAGCAAGGTGAAGTGGGTGGGTATTCCTAACTCCTCAGACCCATTTCTTCTCATTATGGAAACTTACAACTGTGTTATCCAAACTCAGGATTGCTTTAAGGACAAAGAGTGTTGTATCAATAACTACCCACACAGAGCCAATGTGAAGCAACTTTTCCTTCTGTTTTCTTCCAACAGTGGCTGGATCTGCATTTAAAGGAGAACGTTCCTTCTTCTCTCCTCCTGCTTTCCCGTGCCTTGTACTTAATAGATGTAAAGCCACAATCTGTTCCCATTCCACAGAACAAGGCAAGTTGTTTGAATAAAACTTTTAGGTTAATAGCTCAACCATTACACACTATAAAAATGAAGGACTGTGATGGGAATCTTGATCCTACAAGTGGACTGAGGTTTTGACTCTGTGTTCTGCTGCAGACAGGTGAAGCTGCTGGAGTGGTGACATCCATGCTTGAAGGTCAGGAGACCCTCCTGGATCCTGCCCCTGTTGTACAGGGAAGAAAGGTTAGAAATAACAGCCTGCAAGCAGGAAAATGTGCTGAAATTGTTGGGAATTGAAAGCTGGACAAAACCAGTGTTTGACACGGTGGCACAGAGCACGAGCAGTGTCTGTTCTTGCACTGTGTTTGTTTCCCCCCTCAAGAGCCCCACAGTTCTTATTTAAGAGGCAAGGGAATCCACAGGGATCTGCTGTGGCACAACTGCTCCTGTTGCTGGGAGCAGCTGGTTACTCAGTGCCACGCTCTGGCTCCCAGCCAGGGAGGACTCCATCTGAATTGCTTCAGGCCTCAGCCCAGGTACATTCAGCTCAGGGAAGCCAGTTAAAGAGGACTTGTTTTTAACCCTCCTACTCAATTTGGGTTCAGCTGTCCAGGACAAAATGAGCCAAAATATCTAGAGTAAGAAAGCCAAGAGCATATGGTTCTCAGCATCACGCTGCAGTGAATTCCTTAGATTAGTCCCAGCTGATAAAAGCAGCAGCAGGAATCAAAGAATATTGTATCAACTTCCAGAAATATTTCCACATAGTTAAGTTGTGCTGGGGAAACAATGGAAATGGCAGCACAGCTTTCACAGAGTGAGCAGGGAGCAGCCTGGCTCAGAAGGGAGAAGGGGCTGGGGGGTTTAGCCCTTTCCAGGAGGGTTCTGTGACTTACAGCTGCTTTTTCCTTAAAGAGTGAAGAGTTTGTGTCCCAGCCAACAGAGAAATTGCCATTCTCAGAAGCCTCAGTGAAGCCTCCCCCACGAGAGGTGAGTTTGTCAGGGTTCTTAGACTTCCCAAAAGAGATTGTTCTTCACACAGCTTGCAGCCAAACCGTGGAAGTTCATAGTACAGGAGGCTGTGAACGCTGAGGTCAAGGAGCAACTGGAGGATCTGGATGAGAACTGGTACAAAAATACCACCCATGACAGAGAGAAGGCAAACTGGGGGAATTACTGAACCCTTGTCCTCTTCCTTAATAATCTGCCTTGGGCCCCTGGGACAGACCAGCCTTCCTTGGAGTCACCAGGGTGTTAAGAGCCACCTCATATCTGTAAAAACACTTCTGCAGTGACTGTGTTTGTTTTGCCCATTTTCTTTCTGTGAATATTTGATTTCAGTTTAGGTGCTTATGTGTACACCTGGGATGCTGCTTAAGGCAAGTTTGGGAGTCCAGACTCCTATCTCCTTTAACTTTCAGAACTTTGCTCCTTGTCAGCTGTTCTCTCCAGAGCAGCTTCCCATGCTAAATGGGAAGACACCTTCAGAAAAGGTTCTGAATTTCAACAAACATTTGTGCTGCCTAAAATCTGCCCTTTCCTTTTGCCCCTAGACCAAAATGGAAGCATCCCAGAGCAGCAAGGCTGGTGCCAACGGAGCCTAACCTGGAGCCAGCCCTGGGAGGAAGCAGCTTCCATCTCCACACCTCCTGCAAAGGGAGCAGGGGTTTCCCAGGAACCTGCTCTGCACAACAAGGCTCTCCCTCTGCCCCAGGCTTGTTAGCAGCTAGGCCACTGCTGTCTGGATGGCCCCAGACATCTCTTTTGTGCTGGATCCTCACCCTGCTACTTTTAACTTATGGTGTAAATATGTTAATAATGGTGCTGCTGTCTGTGCTGTTCCTGAGCAGGTGTTTGTGCTTAGCAAAGGCAGCTTTTCATGTCAGAGTGGCCTGTGCACAGAACAAACTGGGCTGGGGGTCCAGCAAAGCTCATTCTGCAGTGTGAAACCCTCTGCAGAAATATCCCCACGCAGCCAGGGCCAGCAGCTTGTCCTGAGTGTTGCACCTCAGGCTCCTGGTCCTGATTAGGGTGTTGTGACCAGTGACCAGCCCACAAGGAGCACGTGGCCACAGTTTTACTGAGGAGGGTAACCCAGGGAAGGAGGGAGCAGTGACAGAACTGATCAGAAGGATTCAGCCCTTGCTGGACAGGAGCAGAGCAGTGACAGGAACAGCCTGCACCTCTGGGTGTTGGCTTCCCCAGCGAGAGCTGTGCAGGTGCCACACACTGTGAGAAAATGAGATTTGCACTTTCAGGATCCCTCTGGGTCATGTGAGGGAGCAGCCTGGGACCTGCACAGCTTTCCCAAGTGTGGTTAATCCTTACCAGGCTCAGAATACACTCCTAGCGCTCTCCATGCTTTGCAAAGTGACTCCTCACATGCTCCAGTGGTGACTCAGTTTTTGCCAGACTCAGAGGATACTGAAAAGCTGTTTTTAGCATTTGTTAATTTTTTTACTCTGTCCTTTGTAAATGCTGAGAAATTACTCACATTATGGATTTTAAATATGTATATTTATACTTACTGTAAAGTTAGATTTGGTGCTAAGTAGGAGTGACATGTCTCTTCCAGAGGTCAGACAGCCTTTAGAACAACCCGACTGAAAGCCAGTTCTCCAAGGTGAGAGCAGCACTTTAAACCTGAGCCTTCAGGCTCCTACAGCCTCACAGTCAGCTGTCAGGGGTTCTGTGTCCTTAGCTCTGTACCTGAACCTCTCCTTGTGCATCCAGCCCGTCCACAGTGCCGGATCTGTGTCTAATAAATAAATGGGAGCAAATGTTATTTCAATAAAATAACACCTTTGCTGTGGTGTCACTGCTGCCTCTTAGCGCCGTAATGAGGGAAGGCATCTCCTCCTGCCTGCTGTTCCAGCCTGCTCCTGCTCCCAAAGCCGGCTGAATTCCTCCTGGCAGCCTCTGGGACCCCGGCAGGTCTGGGGTGAAATGATCGGGTAAGGGATGGCTCCTTCGTTCGCCTCCAGCAGCCCGGAGCCTCCTGCTCCCCCCGAGCAGCGAGCAGTGCCCCGCAGCCCCTGCTCCAGGCCGGGGAGAGGAGAGGAGAGGAGGAGGCTGGCGCCTGTCCTGGGCGGGAGGAAGGCAGAAGCAGCCAGCGCCGGCTGCCGAGGGAGCAGCACATTCCTGTGCTGAGAGCTTTCACAGATGGGGAGGGAAGAGGGGCTGTTGAGGAGCCCGGACATCACCTGGGCACTGCCCTTCCCTGGGTGGGCTCCGGTTCCTCCCATGTCCCCTCCAGCCCTGCAGCACCACGACCCCGTCACCCTGGGGTGTGTGCAGCTGCCTCCTGTGGTTCCAGCTCAGAAAGATGTGGAAGCTGGGACTGGACTCGCTCAGCCCGAGGCAAAGCCTCCCTCCTGCCAGGGGAGCCGGGCCCTGGAGCGGGCAGAGGGGGATGAGCCCCAGGCACTCCCTGGTCCCTTACACACCTCTGAACAAACCCATTTCCAGATCAGAAATACCCTTCTTCCCCAGCCTCACCCTGCCTGGCACCCCGGGCACCTCCCCTGGACCCTGCAGGCACCCAGGGGAGAGAGGCAGCAAATCCTTCATCACCTTCCGAGCGAGGGAAGGAAACGACCCCCGCGGAGCCCCATAAATCACGGGATTCTGTTCTGCAACACTGGGCAAATGAAACCTGCAGAGATCCAGGGCCGTGTGTGCTTTGGCGTGGGGAGAGCTTTTCCAGCCACGCCGGTGCCAAACACCTTCCAGTCTCCCCTCAGCCTGGAGAAGCGGCTCCTCTGCTGTTTATCCTTCCCCAGGGCATCCTCTCGCTGCTCCAGCCTGGAGCCGGGTGCTGGGCCTTGCCCGGGAGCTGGGGATTTCTGCTGGATGCCAGCCCTGGCCTTGCGTCAGCCTCTTCCCCAGAAAGCTGCTGGGGAAAGATGCCCCGCTCAGCACTTTTGGAGGAGATCGGTATTCAGAGGGAAAAGCAGTGATTTAGTGCAGCCCAAGCACAACAAAGGCTGGGATTTACAGCTCCCGGATCCCAGCGCCACATTCCTGCGGCCCTTCTGCCTCTGCTATAAACGTGTAACAAAGGAGACGGAGCTTTATCCCGGCTGAAGCCTTGTGGGACAAGGGCTCCTTTGTCAAACCTCCATGGAGCGGGATGGGGTGCAGGTGGCAACGTCCCCAAGGTGTCCCCATCCCACTGCCCGTCCTGCTGTCCATCCTGCTCCTCCTCGTGCTGTGGGGCAGGGCCCAGGACAGCCAGGGCTTGGGGAGCCTCGTGCCCCAGCTGCAGCTGCACACATCTGGCTCTGGCTCTGCTCAGCTGTGCGGGGCTGGAGCCCGGGGTCCTGCTGACCCCACAGCTGGGGGGGACTCAGGGCACAGAGGGGGCTGGGGGCAGCTGTGACCCCCAGGCTGGGGGGGATTGCTCCCCACACTGCTGCTGAGCAGGATTGCTCCCCACACTGCTGCTGAGCAGGATTNGGATTGCTCCCCACACTGCTGCTGAGCAGGATTGCTCCCCACACTGCTGCTGAGCAGGATTACTCCCCACACTGCTGCTGAGTGGGATTACTCCCCACACTGCTGCTGAGTGGGATTACTCCCCACACTGCTGCTGAGCCGTGCTCCAGGCCGTGGCATCCTGCACCAAGGTGGAACAGCACGGGAGCAGGGGCAGAGCCCAGCTCAGCGCTGGCAGAGCAGCCACGTCCTGGGCTGGGGCCAGGAGATTGTCCCTGCCCTGCACAGTCCCAGGGCTTTAAAAGGAGAGAACGAGGAACCCAAGGAGTGGAGAAGACAAAGGATGCTGCGAGAGCCAAACGTGCTGTAGGCCAAGCACTAGGCAGCCACTGATGCCCAACACACCCCACCCGTTCAGGGGCTCCTGGGGGCAGCACCTTTAGATCTGCTGTGGTTCTGGAGCCATTTCCCACAGGACCCTGCCCCATCTCCCTGCTAAGCAGAGATCTCGGTGCTGGGCAATGCTGGAGGGGCTGCAGGCACCCCTGACAGGGTCCCAGCTGGGGGGTGCTTTGGTCCTGGGGGTCCCCCCAGCGCTGGGTGGGGTCTGTGGGGGGCTGAGATCAGGTTTGGGGTATGCCCCTCTCCAGACTGCCCACATAGAGAGGATGGCTCCCCAGGAAGAGCAGAGAGAGCTGAATCTTCCAGCACTCAGGCAGCCCTGTGCCATCACCTCGGTGGGTTCTGCTGAGCTGCAGCCAGGGCAGCACCCCAGGGACCCTCCACGCCTGTGTCCCCCCAGAACAGGGGGCACCCAGCTGCACGTGCCCCTTCCCCAGCCCAGCCACGAGCACCAGCAGCTCTGCTGCAGCTGCTCTGCTTATTATCATATTTAATTGCCCTGCTGGTAACCCCAGGAAATGAGCAGGAGATGGTGAGAGCTGCACTTTGGGATGATGTAAACACGAGCTCCAGCTCTCTGTGCCTCGCCAAGCTGGGCCCGGAGAGAGCTGTGATTTATGGAGCCTCCCAGCCCTGCTCCCCCCCCCGGGCTGCAAGTTTAATCCAGGGCCACAAATTCAACATAAATCACTTGATTAAAAGCTCTACTTAATTTAAAGGGGGCGGGGGGTGGGCAGAGTGCAGCGATCGATTTAATTTACACCGGGAAATAGCAACAAGCAGATGCATTTCAAAAGGCCGGGGAGGCCGGGGATGCTGCAGCTGCTTCAGCCAGCTCAGCTTAACCATTCACGGGCTCTGGAGGGGCCAGCAGCCCCTCTCCCCCTCCCCCTCCATGCACAGTCAGCCACCTCCACACCACTGCCCACGCCCTGTGGGGTGCAGGGTGATAAAATATTTCTATGGGGAGTGCAGGAGCCGTGGAAAACAGAATTCCCACAAAACCAGCTGCCATCACAGCTACTCCCCGAGCATCATCTTCCCAAACTGCTGCTCGGATGAACTGGAGCACCCAGAGCCCCCACAGCCCCCTCCCCATCGCCCCCCCGGGAGGGGCCGTGGCTGGCGACGTCGCGGTTCAAGTCTTTAATAATTACAAGAATTCCAGATTCATTACAGAAGAGTTTACAACAAATAATATTTCTCCATACAAAGGCAAAATAAACTTTTCAAGTAACAGTGGCCTGGCTCCAGCATCTTGACACCAGCGGCAGGGAGGGAGGGCTTTGGGTGGCCCCAGGGCAATGCCAGCTCTGCCCAGCTCTGCCCAGGTGCCAGCTGGAGGGAGCAGAGCCAGGGAGGAGCAGGAGCAGAAGCAGGAGTAGGAGCAGGAGGAGCAGGA
>NC_031790.1:3748214-3761048 GCF_001522545.3 Parus major
AGCAGGAGCAGGAGCAGGAGCAGGACAGGCAGAGCTGGCAGGAGGCTGCTGCCCTGCTAAGGCACTGGCAGGCACTGCCCGGGGAGCGGGAGCTGCTGGGGGGGCACAGCGGGGCTGGCACCGAGCCCCAAGTCCCCTGTGAGTCCCCAGGAGCAGGTGATGGCCCCAGGGGCTGGCAGCCCCTCCCCAGGGCACTGTCCCCACCCGAGGCCGGCCCCAGCCGTGCCCGAGCCCCGGAGGGAGCTGGGGGGACGCAGGGCCAGGCCAGGGCCAGGCACATAATGACAACAGATTCCCAAAAGGCATCGACACATTATTATTATTGTTTAATACAACCCCATATAAAACTGAAGCAGCAGCAGCAGCAATTCTTATCGAGGGACCTAAACTGAAATAGGTTTAGAACATAATTTAAAAAAATAAAAACAGCAAAAATAGCAAAATATATGAATTTTTTTTTTTTATAGCAACTGATATCTACCAGCCACTAGTACCTTCCTACCAAACTGGTATATCTCTGGTAACAACCCTTTTTAAAAAGACATGTAAATATATATTCATATTTATACATATTTTTCGTTATGTACACGGGACTCTGGGTTCAGCACAGGTGGCTTTGGTCACCTCTCAGCAGTGCAGGGCTCCTGCACCAGATGTGCTGGGAGTGGCTCAGCAAAGCCCACTGGTGCTGGCCCTGGGGGGCTGCAGGACTGGCCCTGGGGCGTCCTGGGCAGAGAGGGACCCCCACACCACGAGGCTCTGGACATACGGAGGCTCCTGACACCCCAATGAGGCTCCTGGCACCCCAGAGAGGCTCCTGGCACCCCAATGAGGCTCCTGGCACCCCAGTGAGGCTCCTGACACCTCAGAGAGGTTCCTGGCACCCCAGAGAGGCTCCTGGCACACCCCAGTGAGGCTCCTGGCACCCCAAGGCTCTCAGAATGCCAAGGTTCCCCCCTTGTGCAGCCGCAGGATTCAGGTGCTGCTCCCAGGCTGGCAGGTTCTCTGTGCCAGCCCAGCCCAGCTCAGCCCAGCCCAGCCCAGCCTAGCCCAGCCCAGCCCAGTCCAGCCTCTGTGCCCCACCAGGCTCTACAACAGTGGGGACCCCTCCCCGTGGTCTGCCGTGGGCTGACAGCCCCGTGCTCGGTCAGTGCATCCACAGGGACCTGGCAGCCAGGAACNCCAGCCCAGCCCAGCCCAGCCCAGTCCAGCCCAGTCCAGCCTCTGTGCCCCACCAGGATGTGCCACCCCAGCAGGCCTGGCCGGCTCTTTGGCCACGCACTGCCCACGGGAGAGGATTTCAGCTCAGCCAAGTGGGAATACCCAAGCACAGGATCCATGGAAAAGAGGTTTAAAAACAAAAGGAGGAAATGCCATAAAAACCCTGGAGCCGAAGCCCGTGGGCTGTGGAGAGCTGGCACGAGGAGGCAGGAGAAGCTGGCAGGACGTGGCTGCTTTTGGTTACGTGAGATGGCACGGATGTCTCTGAACCCCTTGTGCAACAGCCCGGCACGAGCGGGCTGTGCAGGCAGCGTCCACGGGCACGGCACAGCGTGGCACAGCGTGGCACCCCCGCCACTGCCACCCTCAGTGTCGCTTCAGGCCACCGTTGCTGTGCTGGGGGGGCGGCTTGGGAAGGCACGGCTCGTCCGGGAGCGGGTCGTGGGAAAAAACAGAGTCCTCCCCCGAGGAGCAGGTGGAGCTGCGGGTGTCTGGGAAGCCGGGAGAATACTGATCCAGCGGCATGGAGAGGTCCAGGTACTCCTGCCAGGGACAAACCCCAGGGACGGGCTCAGGAGCGGCCCCAGGGAGCGCCGCAGCCAGGGGCCACCAGTGCCACCACCTCTCCTACCTGGTTGGAGGTCATGGCCACGATCCTGTCCAGGTCCTCCACCAGCTGCTTGAAGGTGGGTCTCTGGGAAGGGACGGCGTGCCAGCAATCCCTCATCATCATGTACCTGTGAGGGCAGGGCCAGGGGGGCTCAGCCCGGGGACCCCCACCCACGGCAGCACACAAAGCGCCAGGCTGGGACCCACAGCCAACGGAGATGTTCCTCCAGGGACTGAGGGTAATCCCCTGTGTCCCACCTGCCCTCATGAGCCAGGGATGTTTGGGGAGGAGGATGGACACAGTCTGGGCTGGTCCCTGTGCTGGGGTCACCCTGGGATTCCCTCCCACCACGGGAGATGCTCATTATTGGATCTGCCTGTCACCCTCCACGCCCCAGCCCGTGTTCTGGGCCTGGCACTCAGAGACTTCAAACCCCTCTTGCCCATCCCAGCACTGCACTCACAGCTCGTTGGTGCAGTTGCTGGGCTTGTCCATCCTGTGACCTTCCTTCAGCAGCTTGAAGAGCTCTTCAACGGGCACACCAGGGTATGGTGACCCACCCAGCGTGAAGATCTCCCACAGCAGCACCCCAAAGGACCACCTGGGAACACAGGCAGACGCTGGGGCACCGGCTCTGGGGCGCTGACACCCAGTTTGGGTACAGCTAGAGGCTGGTTTGCGGGGAGGAACAACCACCCACAGCTTCGATTCACTTCGCAGGACTTTGGAGTCCCAGCACCAAACACAATTAGGATTCAAATTGTTTGGTTGGCCAACACCAATTGCAACTCCATTAATTCAAGATGAATACCATCCATGCATGTCCCCAGCAGGCCCCACTCACACGTCACTCTGGTGGGTGTAGATTCGGTCAAAGAGAGCCTCGGGGGCCATCCACTTCACTGGCAGGCGACCCTGAGACACAAAACCCCCCAGTGGCTCCATGGCTGTGAGGGAACCTGGGCCCTGTGGCACTCCCAGCCCAGGCTGGAGCATCCCCACCCCTCAGAACCCCCGGCACACCACTCACGTTCGTCGTCTTCTTGTAGTAATCGATGTGGTGGATGTCACGGGCCAGCCCGAAGTCAGCGATCTTCATCACGTTGTCCTCTGTCACCAGCACGTTCCTGGCTGCCAGGTCCCTGTGGATGCACTGACCGAGCACGGGGCTGTCAGCCCACGGCAGACCACGGGGAGGGGTCCCCACTGTTGTAGAGCATCTAAAAATCTTGGTACCTCCCAAGGGTAAAACCCACCTCTGGTTGTGTAATGTTAGTTCCTACCTGAGAACCTTCTCTCCCTTCCCCCTTCCCACTGGCTGTGACCTCCCTGCATCCCCTGATCACCCCTGCCCCAGGTATAAGAGATAAAACCCAGAGCATTTCGCTCTCTCTCTTGCCCCGGATGGACGTCAGACAATAAACCCGGGATTATTCCAGCAAGTTTGAGCCTCCTGTGTCTGGATACTTTGAGTCCGTGTTGTATCCACTGCAGGACCCCCTGTGCCCTGAGAGGAGCAGGCTCTCACCACGGGGGTGGGACAGAGGGGTCCCATCGGGGACAGGGAATGCAACACCCCAGGACGGGACGGGTGGCAGGGGAGGGTGCACGCCCCAGGCCCGGCTGCTGGGCTGGGTCCCACCACAGCCTCCTGGCAGCTCCTCACCTTCTTGGAGGCCAGGTACTCCATGCCCCGTGCCACCTGGTAGGCACAGGAGACCAGGTCCTTGAAGGAGAGCTGCTCCTCGGGGACGCGGCTGGGGTTGTAGCAGTACTCCATGCCCGGGGGCCGCCGTGCCTGCAGGTACTCCCGCAGGTTGCCCTTGCTGGCGTATTCCACGATCACATAGAGGGGTCCTGAGGGGACGGGCTGGTGAGGGGCTGGAACACGCAGCAGGGTGCCAGGCCAGCCCCTCCAGGGGACAGCAGCTGGAGGGGTGGCACAGGGGACGCCTCCTCCCCGCCGTGCACCCTCACCGTCCTGCGTGCAGGCTCCCAGCAGGTTGATGATGTTCTTGTGCTTGCCAATCATCTTCATCATCTCCATCTCAGAGATGAGGTCAGACAAATCCTTCTCTGTGGCATCGGCTGAAGTGGAGAAGGCAGTTAGGGGGTGCCAGGCCGGGCTGCACGCCCCAGACCCCAGCCAGGGCTGCGGCATCGCGCCAGGACCAGCCTTCTCGCTGCCACTTACACTTGAGCATCTTCACGGCCACCTTGGTCACACGGTTGGGCTTGTCCTTGTCAAGGCCGATGGCTTCTGCCAGCACCACCTGGCCGAAGCACCCTTCTCCCAGAGGCTTGCCCAGGATCAGCCTGGTGGGAGAAGACCCCGAGGCAGGGGCAGCAGGTTGGTCCCAGCGGGGGCAGCACGCTCCTCAGCCAGCTCCCAGCGGGGGCAGAGCACGGGGCTGGAGCTCACCTGTCCCGGGGCAGCTCCCAGCGCGGGTCCTCGGGCAGCTCGTACTCGGAGACGCCGGCCAGCATGGGGGTGCCGCTGGAGGAGAGGCGCGAGGGCCGCACCAGCATCACGCCCGAGTTCATGGAGGAGCTGGAGTCAGCCGACACCTGCAGCGGGACCGTGGGTTACCTTCACGCAGTGCCCGGGCCCGCAGCTGCCCGTCCCCGGGGGAGGTGGTGATGGGAGCCTTCGCCCCCTCCCCTGCCTGCAGCCCCCTGCCTGATCCCCTGCCTGCATCCCCCTGCCTGCAGCCCCCTGCTCACATCCCCCTGCCTGATCCCCTGCCTGCAGCCCCCTGCCTGCAGCCCCCTGCCTGATCCCCTGCCTGATCCCCTGCCTGCATCCCCCTGCCTGATCCCCTGCCTGCAGCCCCCTGCCCACCCCCCTGCCTGCAGCCCCCTGCCTGATCCCCTGCCCACAGCCCCCTGCCTGCAGCCCCCTGCCTGATCCCCTGCCTGCAGCCCCCTGCCCACCCCCCTGCCTGCAGCCCCCTGCCTGATCCCCTGCCCACAGCCCCCTGCCTGCAGCCCCCTGCCTGATCCCCTGCCTGCAGCCCCCTGCCCACCCCCCTGCCTGCAGCCCCCTGCCTGATCCCCTGCCCGCAGCCCCCTGCCTGCAGCCCCCTGCCTGATCCCCTGCCTGCAGCCCCCTGCCTGCAGCCCCCTGCCTGATCCCCTGCCTGATCCCCTGCCTGCATCCCCCTGCCTGATCCCCTGCCTGCAGCCCCCTGCCCACCCCCCTGCCCACCCCACACGCCTGATCCCCTGCCTGTACCCCCCTGCCTGCAGCCCCCTGCCCGCATCCCCCTGCCCGCATCCCCCTGCTCACAGCCCCCTGCCCACAGCCCCCTGCCCGCCCCCCTGCCCACCCCTGCCTGTGTGCCCGCCACTGCTGCTCCCTCCCATGGATTTTTCCATTAGTCTCCATCGTGCTGCAGCCCAAAATGCACAGCCTGGCAGCTCCTCCATCTCCTCAGAGTGCACCACGCTCCGCTCAAACCTCACACTGCTGTAAATCCTGCTGGTTCTCCTCGTGAGCCCCCTGGGGAGGGGTGAGGGGAGCTGTGCAGCCCCCACCCTGCTCACCGTGCTGCCCTTGGAGGCACAGCCTGCACAGTCCCACCTCTGCCACCGGCTGGAGCGGGTGGCACACGGAGCAGGGTGAGACCATCCTGGGTCCTGCCACCCCTCCTCCCCCCCATCCCCTCGGAAAGGCTGGGCTCCAGGAGGGGCAGTAGGTGCAAACAAACCCCCTCTCTACTTTCTGTTACCTGTCTGCGCAGGGGGATGCTCTTGGCCAGCTTGTGCACGGCCAGCTGGCTGTTGAAGTCTGTCTTCTTGGTGGTGCTCTTCAGCTTGTAGATGATGATGGTCACCACCATGCAGGAGATGAGGAAGGCTCCGATGCAGTAGATGATGATCTCCAGGTAGAAAGGAGACGTCATCATGGCTGGGGTGTCTTCAATAGCTGGGTTGGCGTGAACAGGGTGTTTGTCAGCACCTGCCAGGCCCCAGGGAGTGGCACTGGGGAGCCCTCGGCTCCTCCCCAAGCTCAGTGGGGACGTGGGTGCAGCAGGGACCAGCAGCTGCCCACCCAGCCTTGCAGGGAAGGCGTGCAAGCAGCCCCAGCTCATCATCCCCATGGCCGAGCAACGCCTTCACCACCTCTGCAGGCGGTGGGATGGGGTCAACTGGGACAGGCATGAAATGGGGGAACAGGGCCAGAGCCACCCCACAGGGATGCAGCACCTCTGGGAACAGGTCTCTGTCCCAGCTGAACTGCTCTGCCCCTGCTTTGGAGCTGCAGGTGCCTCACAATCTGGCTGCCCTGTGCATGCTGCAGTGGAATGGGGGCTCTGGCAGCGGCTGGGGCTGTGGGACTCCAGGCCTTACTGGTAGTGACTGGGGAGAGCCTGGAGCAGAGCAGCCAGCGGCACTCCAGTGGCAATAACCTGCTGTGGGAGCCTGAGCTGGTGGGGAGAAGGAACCCCCAGACCCTGCTTTAGTGGCTGAGGTGGCACTGGAACCACGATCAGCTCAGAGCCTGCAGCCACGTGCTGCGGTCCGTGGTGAATCCGGCAGGACGGGGCTGCCACTTCACCTTCTGCACCCCCAGCCTGACACCCCCAAAGAGCAGAGCCTCAGAGAGAGGTGTAAGAGGGAGCTGAAGATTCCTGTCCCACCTCTGAGCACACCTGGCTGACAAAGCACTGGCTGATAACTGGGAAAGTTTTAGCTGGAAAGCAAAAACGACCACACAGCACCCCGAAAACTTTCCCATAGCTGTTATCAGGCTTTGGTCCACGCACTGATGCTGAGGAGCAGCATCATGGGGACGGGGCAGCCATCCCCAGAGTGCAAGCACACACAGCCCCCGACAGCCCTGCACCACAGGGCCAGGCCCTGGCAGGCAGGAGGGCAGCGCTGCCAGCACCCCCAAACCTCCCCTGCTGTCCCTGAGCAGGCAGCGCTGGCCTGGCCTGGCCCAGCCGTGCGGGACTGTCTTGCTGCGGTGGAACCAGCCCTGCTTAAGTTCCCCAGGTATGCATTGCCTGGGCCAGGGAGAGAGCGGGGACAGACCCCAGCTGGGGTGGAGGGGGGCACAGAGCCGGGGGACGCTGCCCCACAGCAGCCAGGCTGACCCGCTCCAAGGGGGCTGGGAACTGCTCTCTCCCGGACCACCATGCATACATCGGAAAGGAAGGAAGAAAGGGAGAGGAAGAGGAGTATATACCTTCGAGAACTGTCAACCATGCAGAGTGATGGGAGATCCCAATAGAATTACCCGCCAAACATGTATACTCCCCAGCATCCTCAAATGAGACATTC
Organism: Parus major; assembly: GCF_001522545.3. Classification (NCBI taxonomy): domain Eukaryota; kingdom Metazoa; phylum Chordata; class Aves; order Passeriformes; family Paridae; genus Parus; species Parus major. The sequence continues at coordinate 3,755,335 of NC_031790.1, forward strand.
CTTAAGTGAAGGACTTCCATTTCTTTGTCTGTCGTGTTAACGCCAGCCGTCTGGAAGGAAAAATGGAAGCAAAAAACGGAGAAGCAAACGACATGAGATCTTCTGGGAGGAGGCCAGAGAGGAGGGAGAGCCCAGTCTCATTTGGCAGACCCCCGGGGAGCAGACAGAGACCACTGCAGACCTGCTAGAGAGACCCTTGGGATGAGCACTCATCCCGGTGGACCGAGGGAGATGCGGTTAAAACCCTTCACCAAACGGAGTGTCCTGCCCATGCCAACATGCTGGCGATGGGCTGCATGGAGAAATCAGCCCGGGCAGAGCCGGCCCGCTGGCTCGCTGGCAGGGGAGGCACAAGGACAGGGATGGGAGGATGGAGACACAAGGATGGAGATGAGAGAATGGGGATGGGAGGACAGAGACAGGACGGAGACGTGAGGATGGTGACGGGAGGACGGAGACGGGAGGGCAGCACAGACAGGGAAGGCAGCACCGTGCCGGGTGGGGTGCCTGGAATGGCCTGATGGCAGCACCCTCAGACAGCCAGGGGCCAGCCCCAGCAGGGCAGCTGCGGTGTCTGCACGATGGGGAGAGCAGCACACAGGACAGACAGCAGGACAGAGACGTCAGCACACAGCAGAGACACTGGGACACACACACAGAGCGCAGCGCCCTGCCGGCCCCGCCGGGTGTTTTTCCATGGTTGTTACACCAGAAACAGCAGAAACAAGAGAGCCCAGAGTTTCGTTTTCCACCGCCAGGCATTCTTCCGATTACCTGTGGCCAGGGGCCTGGTGACTGTGAGCCACGCAGACTGGTTGGCCTCGCCAATATAATTGGAAACCTTACAAACATACTCCCCGCTCTCCGCCTCTGTCACATTATACAGGGTCAGCACCTCCGCATCAGAGCTATTAATCCCCGAGTGCTGGAACAGACCAACAACAGGGAGTCACACGGATGTGCTCAGGAACCGCCCCGAGGGCGCCCTGCCAGGCAGGGGCTGCTCCCCACACCCACAGCTGGGAACAGGAGAAGGAGCAGACAGGAATGGGGGTGTCACCCTGCTCCCCCCTGCTTCCCAGAGGTCAGGAGCACAGCTGGGAATGGCTGCATGGAATCACAGAACGGGTTGGAAGGGATCTTTACAGGCCACCCTGTGACCTCCTGCCCCAGCTGGGCCAGTGCTGAGCGGCACTGCTGGGGTGCAGAGGGAGCTGCTCTCCCTGGGATGATCCAGGGCTCCCAGCACCGTGCTCCTGCCCAGCCCTGTGCTGTGTGTCCTTGGGGCTCCCACGGGGCTGCAGAGCCAGCACACAGCGTGGCACGACAGCCCTCCCTGCTCCCTGCCCAGCAGGCTGCTGATGGCTCTGGGGCTCCAGCTGCCCCAAGGCCGGCGGTCCCCAGCCCCAGGTAACTCTTGTGGGGCATCCACGTGGCTGCCAGTGCCCTGCTCCTGCCCCTGGCCCAGGGAAGCTGGGGGCCATGGCTGGCACCAGCCAGCGTGTGGCTTTACCTTCAGGATCTGCACGTAGGGCAGGTTGTCGGGGCCGATCTTGCTGCCGTTCACCTCAATGTGCTTCAGCCACTGGATGTGGGGCTGAGGGTCACTGTAGACCTTGCAGACAAACTCCACGTTGCTGCCCAGGGCCACTGTCTTGTTGGCAGGGAGCCCTGCCTGCAGGATGGGCCGGTGCGGGGACCGCTCTGCAGGACCGGAGATGGGGCACCTTACAATGGGGTTTGGGGTGCCCTGCTGGGGTTTGGGGTGCCCTTCTGGGGTTTGGGGCACCTTACAATGGGGTTAGGGGTGCCCTGCTGGGGTTTGGGGCACCTTACAATGGGGTTNGGGGTGCCCTGCTGGGGTTTGGGGCACCTTACAATGGGGTTTGGGGTGTCCTGCTGGGGTTAGGGGTGCCCTGCTGGGGCTTGGGGCACCTTACAATGGGGTTTGGGGTGCCCTGCTGGGGCTTGGGGCACCTTACAATGGGGTTAGGGGTGCCCTGCTGAGGTTTGGGGTGCCCTGCTGAGGTTTGGGGTGCCCTGCTGGGGTTTGGGGTGCCCTGCTGAGGTTTGGGGTGCCCTGCTGCCCACCCTCGGGTGCACTGCAGCCCCCCATGCCCGGGATCCCCGCCTGAGGTGGGCACCAATGCACCCAATGCAACATTAGTGTCCCCCAGGAGCCGGCCTGCAGTGGGGTGAGGGCATCCAGGATGGGGGACAGGAGGAACCCCGGTGTGGGGACAGGGACATCAGCACCTATTGGGCAGGGCCAGAGGTCAAACAAACCTATGGAGGGCCCTGGCTGTTAACAAAGTGGCTGCCACTCTGGTGAGTCAGCATTAACAAACCCCTTTGTTCACCTCGCTGACTGTTCCCTTCAGTTTGCTCAGTGTAATCAAATTAAATCACATTTTTAATGGTTCATTTACTGGCATTTAGAGCAGCTCCACATGTGGAACTGCTCAGACCAGCCTCCCCAGCTGGGAATTATGGCTAATAAGGCGATTAGAAAAAGTTTCTGTCTGGTCTATGAAATTATCTTCACCACAATTAAAAATCCCCAGGACAGGGTGGGGTGAACTTTCTGCCTGGCTGGCTGCTGCCCGCCGTGCTGCACAGGGCAGGGATGGGGCTGAGCCCCTTCCCTGGGAGCACAGCCCAGCACCAATTCCTGCCTGGGCAGGCAGAGGGGGATGAGGATGCAGAGCCCCAGCGCTGTGCTGCTCACCCACGACATCCAGCTGGTAGGTGTGGTTGATGCTGCCGTACTTGTTCTCCACAATGCAGGTGTAGTTGCCTTTATCCGACGGCACCACCGAGTCCATGATGATGCTCCAGGTCGCCTGGCGGACCTGGGGAGGACAGAGCCGGTTACGGGCGAGCCCCAGGTCCCGCTCATGTCAGAGCTGGTTTGACCCCTGGCACAGGCAGGACGTAAATCTCTCTTTGAGGTCACCTTTCTCCTTCCCTGCAGAGGGGCTGTAATTGCTGCCAGCTGTCCCAGGACAGCCCGGCCACAGAGCCAACTGTGGCGAGCAGCAGATGCTGCCAGCTCCCCTGCGGTGTGGGGACACCCCTCTCTGCTGGCCCACACCCCTCTCTGCTGGCCCACACCCCTCTCTGCTGGCCCACACCCCTCTCTGCTGGCCCACGTGTGTGGAGGGAACACACCAGCATTGTTCCTCCTGCAGGAGCCTGGGGCTCAGAGCTGCAGCGCTCCCCACGGACAGCTGGCCCTGTGCTGCTCCCCAGTGCTGCTCCCCAGGGCATCTCCTCGGGGAGAGCCTCAGTGGCTCTGCTGGGAAGAGCACAGCCCAGGTCCCTCTGGCCACGGGGCACCGGGAGGCTCTCCAAAAGCCAGCCCTGCCCCTGCTGGCTCCAGCTGGGGCTCCTCACGGCAAACCCTCCTGGAGCCCTGCTCATGATCGCATTCCTCCCTCCCAGCTGCAGACTGGTTATTTCCACAGTCCTGCATTCCAGCCCCACTGCCTACCCAGGGCCCTGTGCTGTCACCAGCAGCCACAGTGCTGCAGGCAGCCCCTCTCCTCCCCACCCCTGAGCCCAGGTCCTGGGTCAGCCTGTGTCCCTCCCCAGGACACAGAGCACAGAGCTGGAAGCTGTGACGTGGAGCCCTGGCAGGAGCCCTGGCATGCAGGGCCACGGCTGGAGCTGCCTGTGACATGTGGCATGTGACTCAGTGGTGATGGTGGCCCCCCAGCCAGGCTGGTTCAGGGCTCCCAGCCTGGGAGACACGGAGGGCTCTGAGCCCCAGGCAGGCTGCAGCCCTGCTCCTGACACCAGGAGATGCCAAAAGGGGACAGTGCTGCCTCGTAGCTGCCAGCAGGACAGCAGCTCTGGCCAGCCCCTCCCTTGGGGAGAAAAGGAGCTCAAGGATGCTGCCCTGGAGCTGTGAGGAGGGGAAAGCCAAGCTGCCATCCCACCCAGTGGCATCTGCAGCCTGGCTCTGCTGTGGGCACTAGGAAAGCAGCACCGAGCTCCTCCCCAGCTCAGGGAGCCAGTGTGGCCCCCAAATAGGGGCTGGAGTACCCCACGTGCTGGAGCAGCCCCCACCAAACACTGCTGGGAGCCCAGGGCCCCTGGGGATGCCCAGACCCCTCTCCTTGCCTGGGGGATTAGGCAGGTGTGGAGCCAGGCTGGCTGCAGCACAAGCCCCCTCCCCCAGGGCTGAGCTGGTACAAACATGACCCAGAAGCAGCTCCCTGCCCTAGGATGACTCCCAAACAGCAATGGCAGAGGGGCCCATCTGCCCCTGCTGGGCTGTGTGGATGGGCCTTGGTGCCTCTGGAGCCCCTTCCCAGTCCTCCCCCCGCAGGAGCCCCCAGCCCTGGAGTGTGCACAGGGCCAGGGGCTGCTCCCCAGCCCTGGAGTGTGCACAGGGCCAGGGGCTGCTCCCCAGCCCTGGAGGGTGCAGGGCCAGGGGCTGCTCCCCAGCCCTGGAGTGTGCACAGGGCCAGGGGCTGCTCCCCAGCCCTGGAGCAGGGGCTGCTCCCCAGCCCTGGAGGTGCACAGGGACAGGAGCTGCTCCCCAGTCCCGTACCTTGTAGCCCCCGATGCGGTGGTCAGGTTTGAACTCTTTGCCGTTCTTCAGCCAGCGCAGTGTGGGGTTGGGTGTCCCACTCGATGGACACTTGAATTTCACTGTTTTGGCAGCAGGGACGGCGTGGAGCTTCTTCTCCATCTTCTCAGGATAGGTCCAGTAGGGAGCGATGGCCTCTGGGGAGCAGAAGGAGGGCTCAGCACTGCCAAACCCAGCAGCCTCCTGCTCCTGGAGTAACCCCAAGAGTTCCCAGAGCAGGGCTGGCACAGGAATCAGAAGCCAGCAGCCAAGCCTGGCTAAAGCAGGGAGGGATCCTGGGACAGGGCTGGGACACGGGGCATTGCCCACGAGTCACAGCAGCCCTTTCTGTGTGGGGTGGATGCTCCCAACACAGCAAACCCCGTGCTCTGACCCAGCTGCTGCACCCCCTGCACCCAGACCTGCTCTCCCCACTGCACCCCTGCCACTGCCGGGTGCCCTGGGCTCCTGCCCCATCCTGGGGTGATGCTCACGGGTGCCCAGCCCGTCCCTGCCTGGCCCTGGGGCAGCGCCGTGGGCAAAGGCAGCTCGCACGTACGGTTCGGCTTGGTGTTATCCGCCTCCTTCTCCTCCGACGAGGAATCATCTTCATCGTCATCATCCTCTGCCGAGGGGAGAGCGTCTGCAAGAGAAGCAGCAGCCCTGCTGAGTGTCTGTGGGAGTGCTCTCCTGAGGCTGGCGAGGCCTGGAGCGCCAGGGGCGGCTGCTGGGGGCTGTGCCCAGCGAGGCAGGAGGGCAGGACCGTGGGCAGGGATCCCACACAATCCCCAGCACAGGCAGGGCTGGCAGAGCCCAGCATCCCGTGCCTGCAGCCTCGGGCATCCTGAAGAGATGCGCTGTCACAGGTGAGAGCTCCTCTCCCCGTGGCCGGTGCCACCAACACCCTCGGGGTGGCTGTGGAGACCCCCTGAGCACAGACACGTCCCCACCTCGAGCCTTCCTCCCTCTCCAGCCTTACACCCATCAACAGCGATGCTGAGCACCAGCATCGTGTCCCTGTGCCCCTCCTGCAGCCCCTGCCCCTCAGATCAACGTGAGATGAATTCCAGCTGCTTCTCCCTGCACTGCAGCGGCAAGGGAGCCACAGCACTGCCCTGGAAACTCCTCTGGGCACAGC
>NC_031790.1:3762126-3775541 GCF_001522545.3 Parus major
GTGTGCAGAGGCAGGCTGCTCCTGGTTTCACAGCCCGGCCCTGTGGCCGCCCCTCCCCTGCCCGGCCGGGGCCGTTACGAACCTGAGATGTTGACAGAGAAGTAGGTGGTCTCGCTGCCCGAGGGGCTGTTGGTCATGCAGGCGTAGAGCCCCGAGTCCTCGGGCACCACGTCCCTGACCTCTACCTCGTCGCCGGTGATGCGTGTGCGGTTGTTCTCGGCCAGCTGGATGCCATCCCGCACCCAGTTGATGCTCTGCACGTCGTCCCGCAGCCGGCAGCGCAGCTGGAGCAGCTCACCGGGGTGGGCTGAGTACGACTCCACTTCAATTTTTGCTTTGGCCAGAGCTGGAGGAGTTAGGGGAGAGAAGAAGAGAAAAAAAAGGAGAAAAGGAAAGAAAAACCAAGCTGCTGCTGCTGCTGCTGCTGCTGTGGCCTGGTTAATGAGGGAACATGCGCTGCTGGGGACCCCAGCACCCCGGGGATGGAGCCTGAGGCAGCAGCAGGGCACAGCAGAGGCAGAGGCAGAGGCAGAGGCAGAGGCTGCGAGCACCCCAAGCAGCACCAAGTGCTTCCCTCCACAGCAGCACCTGCTCCGTGCCTCACCCTCCTCGGCTCTTCTGGAGTGTGACAGGGCAAGGGTGGCAGGACGGGGGAGAAACAGGCAAGCTGTGACAGCTCAGTGCTGCTGCATGGCAGGATCAGCCTCTCCCAGAAGCATCCCGAATCCCTGCAGGGCTCTGCCACCTCGCAGGGGTCTCAGGATCCTCACCACCACAAGCCAGCAAAGCAGGCCGGGGCCCCCATGGCACCAGGACCCCACCCTGGTTAGAGCAGGGCGCTGCAGGGATGGAAGGGCAGGGGCTGGGGCTGAGCTGAGGCAGGACAGCAGGCAGGGAGCGAGGTCAGCCCAGGGAGCTCTGGCCAGGCAGGTGCTGGCCACGGCGTTCCCATCCGCAGCGTTCCCACGCTGGGGAGCCGAGCTCCCCGAGGTGACACTTGTGTGAGCAGCACAAAGATCCTTTCTCTCCATCCTGCTGTGACATGATCTCATCTCTCCCAGCCCTGAAGTGTCCAGGGCTCTGTCCTCAAGTCCTGCCCTCCACGGTGGGTGGTTCATGAGCAGCTTTCCTGCTCCCAGGCTTGGGGAAGACGCTGGGTTTCAAATCACCTCTTCAAATTCCACAGCCCAAGGAAGGGTCCAGGCTGCTACAGCTCTGCAGAGGCTCCCTGTGATGATGTGGCAGTGTGATCTTCATCCTAGACTGTGCTCTACAGGCTGGTGAGCATGGCTCCAGAGCCCAAATCTTCAGGCACCCCTTGACCTCCGTCTCCTCCCTGATAACGTGTGTCCAGTTGCTCTTGGCCAGCTGGATGCCATCGGGATGCTGTGGGAGCAGCACAAAGGGGAACAGGGCACTGCTGCTCTCAGGGACAAGAGATTGGGCTGGAAAAATCCCATCAAACTCAGCAGGAACAGCCAGGAGATGTTCAAGCTTCAGCTGATCCGTAGGTCGAGGGCTGAGCCCTCCAGGATTTCTGGGTGCCCAATGAGCCAGACAAGAACAACCTCTTCTCCTCCTTCTGCACATGAGCCCTGAACAGCACAGAGCAGCTCACCCTGGGCCAGCAGAATGGCACAGGGTCTCTGCAGGCACAAAACACCCCAGAGAGCAGACAGGGTGTGCAGGCAGCGCAGGGCCAGCACAGGCAGCCAGGCCTCGCTCCTCCCTGCTCCTCCCTGCACCCAGCAGCCACTCTGTACAGCCAAAAATGAAACCTTGGCTCTCCAGAGCTCTGCTTCACCACACTGTGACCTGCACTTCACTCTCTGGCCACTTTTCTTTGCCTTGGAATAATGAGAAGCTTCATGGGAAAAACATTCATGAGCAGCTCCAGAGTTTCTGCTCTTTCTTTTGCTCAGCACTTGAAGGAAAACAGTGGGATGGGGAAGAATTCTCTTTCCTCAGTTGCTGTAATACCAACACCAGGGCTCCAGTTCATCCATGAGAGGTTACAAAACTTTTTAATGCGGAAGGGCAAGACTAATGGGAGTTCCTTTGGTGGTGGGGAAGGGTCTTGCTTTGCAATCCTGTTTTCCCCTGATTTTCTCCCACAGGATGGGCACTTCTCACAGCTCTGATTTGTGTTTCAAGTGATTAGTCACAGGCATCTCCAAAGGCTCACAGAGCAGCAGTGACATCCCATCCTGTCCGTCTGAACACGCTGGGTCTGGGTAACGCCACATCCTCCTGCCTGTCCCGACTGCCTCCTCACACACAGCAGGGTCAGTGGGCAACAAACAGCCCTGAAAACCCGAGCCAGCCACGACTGCTCTAACCTGGCTCTGCCCCTTCCCACACCAGCAAACTTCCCTATGGAGCAGGAAAACCCCGCAGGGCTCCCCAGCACCGTGGGATGTGAGGAGGTACCCTGGGGATGGAAAAGGTCTTTGGCGGAGGGGAAATTTCAGGCCACCCCAGCCTGATGCCAGGGCTTGAGGAGCAGTATTCCAGGTTCAGGAGGGTCCTTCCCAATGGCCACAAGTCCTTGGGTATGCTGTGCAAGTGCTTCTGCTTCTTCAGAGCCTTGGGTGTGGGGCCAGACTCCTTTCCAAAGCTTCCAGCGCCCTCCTCCAGCCCCACAGCAGAGTCTCCTGGCCAGCTGCTCCCTTGGGCGAGCCAGACCCACATGGGCCACCTCTCCAAAGGTTAATCAGCCAGAAAAATGCTTGGCTCTCATCCCCGAGGCTCTGGGTGCTCCGGGCACCGCTCAAAGGTCGGTTAGAGGAGTCCTCAGCTCAGCTGGGCGCTGTGGGATTGGTCACAGCCCCTTTGAGCAAACAGGGTGACAGGGAGAGAGCACAGGAACAACAGCCCCACGGGCCTTGTCCCATCGCAGGGGACAGGAGGCCTCATGGCCATGGGGTTCTCAGAGAGGCAAGGGGCAGCTCCAGCCCGTGGTGGCTCCATGAGCAGCGCAGAAGCCGCCGTGGGTTTATTGCTTGATTCCAGCTTTGAAATGGAACCGAGAGCGGAGCTGAGCACAGCCAGATTAGAGAGCATCACCAACCGCCTGTAAGTGTCACCGGCTCCCCCGGGGCTGTTCCCTGTCGGGGACAGCAGGGACAGGGACGTGGGGCAGCCCTGCGGACAGGAGCTGTGCTGTTCACCGTGTCCCCCAGGCCGGGCACACACAGCGGGGAGCCCGGGCTGCACCCTCCAAGCGGCAAAAGCCACGGGCTGTGCTGGCCAGGGCGATGGTGACGATGGCCATAAAGGGGCCAACAAAGCGGCACGGGGACAATGCGGGCGGGGGGCGAGGAGCCGCAGGCGCCGGTTGCCCTGGAGACCCCAGCGGGGCTTTCCGAAGGTATTTCCTGAAGAAAAGCACACACATGCCCGGCAGCCCCACTAATCCCAACAGGAAGCGCTCATCGGGACGTGCGGATTGGCTTCTTTTTGATTTCGAAGGCTCCTCACCCTGCCGTGTCCCCGTCCCGGGGGGCGACATCCCGGCCCCGCAGCCACCCCCAGAGCCCGCACACCCCGATCGCCTGCTCCGGGACAGGCTGCCGCAGGGAGACGCCAACACGAGCATCACGGGCTCAAAGCACACACGGCTGGCTCCTGGAGTGCACCCCCAGCTCCTCCTGCCCGAGCCAGCCCGGGGGGCTGCGGATGCTCCACGCCCCCCGGTCCCCGGAGGGTTCCTCCGCAGGGAGAAGGGGATTTATGTCCCGCTCCAGGCCCTCCTGCTCTCCCAGCCTGCACTGCAAATGAAGCAGCACTTAATTAACAGGCGCGTTGGGAGTTTGCAAAGCTGTCGCGATGAAGCCAGCCCTTTCCCCGCCGGGCTCGGAGCTCCGCAGCCGCTCGGAGCCCCGCAGGCAGCGGCTCGGGGCACAGACATCCCTCCATCGGCTCCCACTGGCCATGGCACGGAGCGGGGCCACGGGAGAACGCCCCACCCGCAGTTTTTGGCTGGCTTAGCCTGGTCCTGGCTCAGTGCCGGAACTCGGTGGCCGTTCCCCTCCTCCCCTCCCTCCCACACCGCCCCAGCCCGGGGGGCTCCACACCCGGGGGGCTCCACACCCGGCAGCCGCAGGCACTCGGGGACCCTTCTGCTCCCCCCGGCACGGCTCCGCTCCCCCTGCGACAGCTCCTCAGCCCAGGCTCTGGCTGCTTTTCCCAAAGACTCGTATTTCTTTTTTCCTCCTCAATTAAGGGCCAGAGTGACAGCATCCGAGTGGAGAGGCGGGAGGACGGGACAATGAGCACTGCGATGCCCCGGAGGACACGGCCACGCCTCGGGACTGGGCAGCTGCAGCCCTGGGGTCTGGCTGGGCCCCCCGAGCTCCGGGAGCACTCCTGGGCTGCTGCCATCCACAGCACAAGGGCAGGAGCTGCAGCCTTGGCAGGGAATCCCCGGCTGCTTGCGGGGCTCCAGCAAGGAGTCAGCTACAGCAAACGGGATCCCTGGGGATCCCCTGGGGCTCCCCGAGACACCTCGAGCTGCCAAAACAAGGAGGGACAGCAGGGAAATGGGGAGGGGGACAGAGCCGAGGGTCAGCAGTGCCCTGGGGGCAGTGGGGACAAGCCAAAGAACCTGGTGGTGCTGCCCGTGGGGAGGCTGGGCTCCCCCAAGCTCCCTGGGCTGAGCACATTGCCTGCCCCAACCTTCCAGCTCATGTAGGTCCAGAGCAAGACCCCCTGAAGGAGCTGGGGACAACAAAGCCCCGGGAGCCAGGGCCCCTGCTGGCCCCGCAGATGGCCGGGGGGGTTAAGCCTGTGGCCAGCTGGGCAGCCCTGGGAAATGGGGCAGCCCTTGGGGTCTGCCCCACGGGGAGGGGGCTGCAGCCAAATCCCCTCTGCTTTGCAGTGCAGATGCAGCCCCGGGCAAGTATCCCCTGCGCTGGGGCAGTCTGGGGCTCAGGGTGTCCCAAAAACAGCTGCCCAAGGCAGGACCCCCTGCCCCAGGACACGGCTCCCCACGGAAATCTGCTCGGCCACTCGGCACCGCCTGCAGGGCCACGGCAGCCCCTGTCAGGAGATGCCTGAGCAGCGGCTGGGACAATGGCAGACAAGGAGAGAGGGAAAAAAAACCTTGGCAATTTTCTGCAGGTTTCTATTTAACCTGGAGACAAAGAGCGGCTTTGTGCAAGGGAGGGACAGAGGCTGCGCATGGAAATTTCTTGGTTTTTTTCCCCTTAACCAGGGTTTTTTCACCACCTCCAAATTTAGGTAACTGTAAAACGCAGTAAGTGCCTGTTAATATTTTATTTGCTCCAGATTTTTTGGTACGGGGAGGGAGCCCCTGACAAGCAGAGCTCCCAAACTCCCTCCCACACCACAAGGAGAGGGGGGCCAGAGCTGAACCTCCCTCCGCATGAGGCCGGGCCGCTGACCGGCCGCGGGGGATTACTCCTCCCTGAGAAGGGAGCTTAGCTGCCTCAGAACCGGGAGTAAACTGAAACCCCATAAACATCCAGAACAAAGTCTGGGAAAGCTGCTGCCTCCACCACAGAGGGAACTGAGTTTGGCCCCCAAGGTGATGGGGGATGCTCCTGGGTCACGGTGCTGTGGAGGAAGGACAGAGACCTTGGCCCCCAGGACACAATGGCCCTGAGCACGGGAGCCGAACCCCATCCGCACCCCAAAACCCCTGGGCCTGGGTCAGAGCCTGCCCCGAGAGGTGCTGGTGGCTCAGCCCTGGCTGCAGGTCCTGGCCCAGCACTGGCTCTTCCCATCACACACGTCCTGCTGGGAACATTTTGTTCCCACCAGTCGGCTCCGGAGCCAAGGGACGGATTCCGCCCCAGCCGGGCTCCTGCTGTGGCACTAATTGGGCCGCCCTGGTGAGAACCGTGTCGGGAAACGTTTCCAGAGGTTATTGTTAGCCCTGGCATGAGGCTGGCGAGGAACCAGCTCCCTCCTCTCTCTCCTCCTCCACTGCCACGCCTGACGCTGCTCCCAAACCCTCCAGGGGCTGCAGGGCTCCTCATTCACCCCAAAATTCACCTGTGCTCAACCAGCTCCCCTCAGCCCGAGCACCCCAACTTTTCTCAGTGCCACAGCCAGGGTTGGGGCTGCAGGTGGTGCTCTCCTGGCAGCACAGAGCCATCCTTTCCCCAGACACTGCCAGGAAACCTCTTCCAGGAAGAGCAATCTCCTGAGAAAAACATGTTTACTGCTGTCAACCGCATTGTTTACAGATGCGGGGAGCAGGCACGCCAGTGGAAAAATCTCAGCAATGGTCGCTGTGAGCGACGCTCTGCCCGCGCTCCTCTCTGGAGCTGCAGCTCCCCAGGGACCACACGTGGCTCCGGCTGTCTCCTGGGGTGTCACCTCACAGGGGTGACCTGTCACCAGGGTACCTGCTGCAGTCAGAGGGGCCATCCCTGGCAGCCAGGGGCATCAGCCAGGCTCTCCCAGCCAGGCTGCAGCGGGGCTCACTGGGCGATTCCCCCGAGGGAACCCCGGGGCACCGCGCAGCGCCGCGCCCGTGCCGGCCACACCGGCACTCTGCCTCTCAGGGTTCTGCTGGCAGGAAGGGGGAAGGGGGAGCGAGTCTTAAAAAGCAAAGCAGTGCCCACAGACCAGACATTCTTGGGTAATTAGAACCAAAAGGAGCGAGTGGAAGTCCCGCGCGGCGCTGCTGGGTCTGGTTATTCTCTGCCTCGCCGAGGGCCAAGGCTCTGACGTGCCGGAGCGGGGCTCTCCGCCAGAGCCGGCTCTGCCCAGGGCTGGGCGACCCACTTGGCCCATCCCTGAGCCCTGGGGTGCCCCCGCTCCAGAGCTGAGGCAGGAGCACCCCTGGCCACTGCCAGCAGCCCTGCTGCTGGGACACAGCAGCGATGACAAGGGGGGATGTCCTGCTCAGGGGCTGCGCTCCCCAGGCCCAGTGGAGCAGAGGTTTGGAGTGCACGAATCACCTGAGCTAGCTCTGGCTTTGAGCCCAGGGCTTGGGCACTCCCAGCTGGGGGCAACACTGGAGCATCCCGAGAGCTTCTGCAGGGTGCATTCATCCCTAGCACTGCCAGCTGGCAAAAGCTGAACCAGGACCCTGCACCCAAACCTCCATCCCCCCTGGCTGAGCCCAGGATCACCCCAGAGGGGCCAAGTCCAGAGGGGAGCAGCCTCACACACATCCAGATTACAGATTGTCACACGGGTGCAAGTGCCGTCACATGGAGCGACCCCAGAGGGGGACACAGCCCCCAGGGCTCTTTATCTTCCTCCAAACCCTCCAAACCAACACGTCAGGGTTCGCCACAATCTTTCTCCAGGTTTAAAACATCCCCAGGCACTGCTGGAGCCTCACACCCACTTTTGTGCCCACACAAACCACCCTGGGGACAACCCATGCCCTGTCCCGAGGCACCAGCTCGCAGGCTGACACCTCTGGTGGCACTGGGGACGTGCTGGTGGCCCCACAGCTGGAGCACACACCAGTCTCTGCCTCTGCTGCAGGGAAGAGCAGCTCGTGTGGCCCGAGAGGAACGCAAAGGACGAGGGAGCGGCGGCTCTTACCTTGGTCGGGCAGGGTGGGGGCCGGCCGGGCGGCGGAGAGCGCGGCTGCGACCAGCACAGCCCAAAGGATGAGGCACCGCCAGGTAAACATCCCACTGCTGCAGCTACTGCTCGGCAACTGGGCTCCACAACTCCCACTCCATGGGGGCCCCGGGCTGGCCCCGGTCTCCGCAGGGCTCTCAGCCCCTACAAGCTGTGGAGGAGGAAAGCAGAGTCAGGGCAGGGCCAGCTCCCCCCCATCCCACCATCCATCACAGGCCACGTTCCTCCCTCATCCAGCTTGGACAGCAGGATGTCCCTGCATCAAGGGATGTCCCCACACTGCAGCGGCAGGTCCCCACAGACCCCTCAGCAGCCTGACGTGACCTGGCACTGACTGGCAGGGTTATGTTTCCCTGTGTAAAAGCGCTGATGTGTCAAGAGTGAAACCGCTGGCGAAGCAGAACCAAATGCAGCAAGATTTCCCCGAATGGTGAGAGAAACATTAACGCCGGTTAAAGAAAGGGAGATTCCTGCTCTCCTCTTCCTGTGCTTTGTCAGGTGTTGCTGACCCATGGCTTCACTGAGGGAAATCCCTTATCCACAGCAAAATGTGACGTTGTCTGTGCCACCCCTAGCAAAACAGCTCTCACTGCAAGCTCCAGCCCCCCCTGTTCCCTATAGGATCTATAGGGCTCATAGCAGGCAGCCCCACGGCGAGGCCTTCCTGGAGCCAGAGGGTCAGCCAGCTGCAGCAGATCTCTTTCCACCAACAGCTGTTTTTGAAGTGGCTGTGTGGGGAGAAATCCCCCGGCATCCACGGCCAATTCTGCAGCTCGCTCTCGTCCCTGCCAGCTCCCACGCTGGGCTCGCCAGCCCACCCATCCCCTCGGGTCCCCATCCCTTCCCAGGGGACTGCTCCATGCAGGGCAGCCCCGGAGCTGGGTTCTGGCACAGGGAGGCCCAGCAGAGCCTGATCCTGCCTCAGGGGGCTGTGGGGGAGTGCCCTCCATGGCCCTCATTCCTCCTTCCCTCTGACCATCCCTCCATCTCTCTGTGCCAGGAGCACCGAGCTTTTTCAAGTCACGTTCCAGGGGGACGCTGGAGCCCGAACGCAGCCACCCCCGGCAAACCGCCCCGAGCCTTGCGGATGGGAACAAGCCCCTGTTCTCCACCCCCGCGCACAGACACATCTGCACCTCGGCAGCAGCCTGGGATGAGGTCCGGCCGCCGATGGCCCCGCTGGGCTCCGCCGAGCGCTGATCCTGCCCAGCCATTGCACAACGCGCACGGCCCCGGCCAGGGCGCCGCTGGCAGCGGGAGCTCTGCGGCCAGGACGGGGACAGGGCCATCCCACACACCCTTCCCCAGGGCACCTCCCGGGGTACAGCTGTGCCTCCGGGCCCCGCAGCCCCTGTCGAGCATCCCAAGCTCACCGGGCTCCTCTCCGCGCTGCCGCGTGCTGCGCCGTCCCCAAGCTGCCACGGGAACAGGCGCTTCCCTTCGCCCAAAGGCGTCAGGCTGAAGTACACACTGTTAGAAACAGTGAGTAATAATCGTAGTGAGTAATAAACCTCTACTCATCCTCCCCACGCACTCGCTCCACGGAGCTCTGGCCTCTCCCGCTCCAGTGTGAGACCCTGCGCTCGCCGTGCCTGAAGTGGCGGCTTCCCCCGGGGATGGCTGAGCAGCCACAAGCTCCAGAGGGCTCAGATCCTCCAAAGAGCCTCTGCACCCAAAGGAAGCCCGGCTGGGGTGTAGCTGTGGGGGCTCCAGAGGGCTCAGATCCTCCAAAGAGCCTCTGCACCCAAAGGAAGCCCGGCTGGGGTGTAGCTGTGGGGGCTCCAGAGGGCTCAGATCCTCCAAAGAGCCTCTGCACCCAAAGGAAGCCCGGCTGGGGTGTAGCTGTGGGGGCTCCAGAGGGCTCAGATCCTCCAAAGAGCCTCTACACCCAAAGGAAGCCCAGCTGGGGTGTAGCTGTGCGGGCTCCAGCTGCCTCCTTCCTGCCCAACTGCTCTGGCTCTGGCTGGCACAGGAATATTTGGGACCCAAGCTATTGACACAAGGAGTGGGGCAGGGAAAAGGGCACCCAGCAAACACTGGTGTTATCTCCAACACCAACGCTCCCAGGCACTGGGTAGTGCTTGGAAATAGTTATTGAATGTTCAGGATTTATCAGGGTTTGGAAGGGGAGGTGGAATTCTTTGGGGGGGGGGAGGAAAAAGTCTTTGGTATTTCTGGAAATTATTTTCTGTCTCTCAGTGGCTTTGTTTATGGACAGCACATGCTCCCCGGAACATGCCCTAATGCGGAGCGTCTGCGTGGGCCTCCCGAGCCGGCCCCGTGCCGAGGGGAGGGATGGAGGGATGGAGGGGAGCCCAGTGCCTCCAGTTCCTGAAAAATGAGTCAGTGCTGGCTTGAGCACAGCAGAGCCCTTCTCCAGATACACCTCGGAGCGAGTGCCTTCCAGCTGATGCAGGGGCTTGACAGCAGGATATTTCCATGGCGTAGGGATCACTCGGCAGCACGGAGCAGGGAGGGAGGGAGGGAGGGAGGGAGGGAGAAGTGTGCCAGGAGCACACAGAGAGGGTCGGCTTCCCAGGGCAGGGAGGGAAGGCGCAGCAGCCACGGCTTTGCTGGAGGGCAGCAGGACTGGGACACATCCTGCCTGCTCCTCCCGGACAGGTTCAGCAGCAGCCGAGGGAGTCTCAGTCCTCAGAGATGCTGAAGAGGTAGCACAGACCTTTCTCTCCTTCCTGAGGGAAAAGGGGAGACTAAGGAACCCCAAGACACCTGCCCTCCTGACTCCTTGGTGTGCACACGGGAAGAGGCAAGGAAGTGGGGAGCGCACTCCTACCTGTGCAAACAACAGCATGGCTCTTCTCCGTGTTTATACAGCTTTTATATAAATCCCAACAGGAAACCATTTGCTCTGGAGGATGGCAGCTCGGGCAGGGTGGGTCCCTGGCTCCTGCCGGGCACTGGGCACCATCCCCACTCCCCGTGGCCCCAGCACACAGTAATTTTCTGCTCCAGGGTGGATTCAAACAACTAAAAACAGAAGCAGTTAGAGAGGAGCCAGGGCTAAGTGCCCCTCGGAGATCTGCCTCCAAACTGCAATTACCACTGGCCATTACACCCACGGAGCTATTTTGGAGTGGTGATGGAGCCCTGTGCCCATCCATGCCCCCTCAGGGGGCATGTGCTCTCTGTGTACCAGAGATTTCTCACGCTGCCTTTGCATGCCAGTGTATCCATGAGGATCCTTGTGTAACCTGTCCCCCACTGTCCTCAGGGACCCTGAGGGCTGCACTTTCACTCCTCGCATCTCCCACACCCCTGAGTCACAGGGCTGAGCTGTCCCAGGGACGTGGCACAGACAGGGCCTTTACCCTTGGACAGCAGATGCACCCCATGGTTGTGAGCTGAGTGGTTCTGAGTGGGGAAGCCCCTTCCTGTCCCGTCCCATGGCTCATTCCTGTCCACTCCTGGCTCATCTCTGGAATGCATCTGAGGTGCCAAACACAGGAGCTGGTGCTGGAGCAGGGGGTCCAGCCAGGGTCAGAGCCCTGCAATGCTGTGACATCTGCACAGGAGCCCCGATCTGACCCCTGTGTGCCCATGCTGCTGGATGTGATGGGGGCTCTGTGTCCTTTCCTCTGTCCCCCTGTTGGGCAGAGATGGACCATGGCATTCACCACATCAGAAGGTCCAGGGTACCTTGGCCCCAGCAGCCAAGGGTAGCACAGCAGGCAGGAACAGAACAGAAATTGCCAAATCCAACAGGGACGAGAGTCTGAGCTCAGCTCAGCTCCTGGGTCTGCACAGCATCAGGAGCCTGAGGTGGGGGCTGTGCCCAACCAGGGACAGCGCCTGTCCTTCAGGAGGGGAGGTGGTGACTGCCAGCAGACCACCCTGCCTGGCACAGATGCCCCCCAGCTCCAAAGCACATGAAAAGAGACTCCTTTTCCTCTGAGGCACAAAAACAAGGCAGCCCTCCAGCTGCCCTTGGGGAAGAAGGACACACCAAAGGCACAATCCATGGGCAACAGGAGCAAAGCCTTTCCCTGCCCAGTGCTCCGTGCCCCAACCTGTGGCTCAGGTCAAGAACCAAGTATTTGCTGAAATAAAAAGCAAACACAACTGCAAATGGAACTGTAGGGAAAAACTATGATGCTTAAAGCAGACACATGCTTGGAAAAATAAATATCCAACTGTGCAGCATACAGAGCACGTTAACCCTTCCCAGCTGGCTGCCAGGACTTCGGGCTACCGGGGTTATCTCCAGCACTGAGCTGTGGGCAGGAATCCAGAGGTGGGAGAGCCTGGGACATGGGGTAGGAAGGACAGGAAAGGCCCAGCCTCACCCACAGATCTCCATAAAATCATCTCAGTTCTAGAAGCATCCTCACACTCAGGGATCACTCCCTACCTGAAGATTTGATTTTCAGATCTACAAAACAATCATTGGTACCCGAAAATCTATACTGGGCTGGTCCCCCTGACTGCTTTGGGAGGAGACTGGCCAAGGATAGGGACCCTGGGACATGATCACAGCCTGCCATCCCCTGGGAGGGACAGAGACCCATTACCCACCCTTGGAGGGAGCTGGATGGGGTTTTCACTACATGCAGTCCTCCAAGGAAAGCCATCAGGAGGGGAAGGACACACATTTGCCATCATGCCCACAAGTAGAAGGTCCCCAGAGGTGCAGAAAGTTGGATTTTCAGGATGGGATGAGCATCTGCGAGTGGCCCCTTCCAGCAGCCAGGATTTTTTGGGCTCGACCCGGGGCTGGAGACAATACGGCTGCTGGCTCAGGTTATGTTTTTAGGTGGGTAAATAAAGAGGGAGCTCCAGCTGACATCTGGAAGTGACCCCTGTGTGGAACACCGCGTGTGTGGAGCAGCCCAGACGATGCTCCCGCCGCCCGCCTTCACCCCGGCACCACTCGTGCCCGCACCCTGCCGGGCCAGGGGCGATTTATTTTAATCCTCTCGGAGCAACACAAGGAAGAGGCAGCAGTGCATGCCAGCCAGCCCAGGGATTAAGGGAGGAAGTGCTCCTGAGTGGGGAAGATGGCTGCTAGCCAGAGCAGGGGGCTGCGGGGCCCTCGCTCCTGCGGCGTCCCCGGGCTGCTGCGGGGGGGGCTGGCGCTGCGCCCCGCTCCTCCGTGCTGGCATCCCGCTCGTCGGCACCCGGAGAGCTCCAGCCCGAGCAAAGCAGCACCTCCACCTGCGCCGGGAGCCGGCAGCCTCCGAGCCCGACCGCCCATCCCCGAGAGCCGCTGGCTTCACTGGAGCGTTCGGGTTTAAACATTGCCGGGGAGGGAGCAGCCCCGGCCAGCTGCGATCCAGGACACGGGGCAGGAACTCAGCAATCCGGCCACAGAAGGAGCGGCGAGGCAGCCGCGGAGCTCCTCGGCGTCACCTGAACACGGAAAGGCTTCGCTCCGTCCTCACATGAGGCCAGGGGCCACCTCCCGGCCCCAGAAGCCACAGAAACCACAACCGAGCCCCTCTGCAGTCGATCTCTCCGGGTGCCAGGGCCACCGCGCCGGCCCGGCGGTCACCAGCCATCGCAGGTGCCGCCGCCGCCTCTCTCCCGGTGCCTTGGCGAGGCTTCCAGAGCCCGGCACAGCGCTGGGATGCGGCGGCTCCGGGAGCCCCAGCAGCGTGCACACACAAAGGGAAGCACCGACCCTGGGACGGCGTTATTCCAGCGCCTCCACTCCCGCCCCGGGATCTCTGAACACAACCAAATCCAGCTCCTTCTCCATTTCTTTCTGGAAGCCGCAAGGCTCCCTCTCAGGTACTTTTCGGGAACAAGGGGCCAGGCAGCGACTCGGAAAACGAGTCCCACCAGGCTCCCCCGCGGCGGGGAGGGGTTTCGGGGTCGGGACGGTG
>NC_031790.1:3776261-3778560 GCF_001522545.3 Parus major
CTCCTCCTCCGCCTTCCTCCTCCTCCTCAGCGGCCTGATGGGGCTTGTAGTCACAGCCGGACCGCCCCCCCAGCCCGGACACCCTGCTGGCCTCCCGGCAATGGGATTCCAGACGTGCCCCGCGCTTTTGCGGGCGGTGGTCGCAGGCTGCGCTCGGGGCAGCGCAGGGATGCTGGCCGCGATGCTCCCCTCACCTCTGCACTCTTGCCCTGTCGCTCTTGCTGGCACCGGGGAATCCTCAGGCCCCGTGGGTACACGGGGACCGCCGGCACCCCCTGTTACCCCTGTGCAACACCGGTCTGGAGGCAGCAGGGTGGGCAGAGCTCCAGGCGGCCTGGAGCCCCCAGCTACAGAGCAAGGCCCAGGGCAGATGTTTAAAGGGTCCCGAGTCATCAGCCCCAAGTCCTCCTCAGGAGCCACTGCTGCTGCAATCCCTGCCCTTCCCAACTGTTTTCGCTGAGGTTTAGAGCAGGAACATGGCAGCTCTAACACAGAGCTCCACAAAACTCTCAACATGTGCTTCTGGCTTAGTCTCAGCTGCGACCACACTCAGCCCCTAAGCCAAAGGGCAAAATGAGATATTGTCACACCAGTGAGCCCAGCCTGACTGCTGTACTCCCCAGTATGGAAGCCCAGCTCACAGAGCCCCAGGCTGGGCACTCAGACGAGCTCCCCCAAAGCTGGACTGGCTCAGGGTAACACAGGTGGTGCAGGGCATTCAGCCTCCATGCAGGAAGCACTGCAGGAGCAGCCAAGAGTCCAAGGCAGGGCATCCCAGGATGAAGACATCTCCAGTCAGCAGGGAAAGACCTGCCGAGGCAATGTGTAAGTGATTAAGTTATAAGAGAGAAGAGGACAGGCTGAATTAGCCCTGTCAGTCACTGGCGTTAGATTTGAACCAAATGCTGGGCATCCATCCCCAGGAGCAGCCTCCTCCTGCTTCAGGCAACTGTTCAGCTTCCCATGCCAAGACCTACGGAATATTTCCTTTTCAGATTTGACAGATTTGTGGACAGGGAGAAGGGGGGGAAGGTAACACACCTGCTGCAATGCTCTCCCAGCAAGCTGGAGGTGGGGCTGGATCTGACCCTGACCCTAACAAGCACAACTCACCCAATGCATATGTAGGGTGCAGTCACTCATCCCCAGCCCTGCCTTCCTCCCTGCCCAGCAGCCAGGAACTTTGGGCTGAAGGTGCCAAGGCTGCTGGGGAACCCTCACCTGCTGGACCCTGCTGTCCAAGGGCTTCTGTCCCAGACTTGTCTATGTTGGCTCCAAAGCAGACCTTACAGGGCTACACCATAACCCCTCATGATGGACAGGCAGCACCTCTGTGGCTGCTGGTCCTTTGGCATGGTTTTCTGCACAATTGCATCAACAGGCCACAAATCCTTGGGCCTTTATCAATAAAGGTGCTTGGAAATGGCAGAAAATAGGAAAAAACATCCTCTGCTCGTGGGAGGCTCATGGATCTGGCTGCATCTTTGGCTGCATCATGTTGGGGCTCAGCACAGAAGTGACCATGAGCTGTCACCATCTGGTGGCACAAGTTGTGCACGAGCAAGTCCTTCAGGATGGACAGGGAGAGGAATGACCCCCTGGAGCAGGTGGGGTCTGCAATGGGCATGGCTGTGATTGAGGAGCAGCAGAGACCACGGAGCGAGCAGGAGCTCACTGCTGGCACTGAAAGGGATGTGCAGGGCCCAGGGCAGTTCCTTGGCATCAGCAGCCGAGCTGAGCCCCTGCCCTGGGCCAGGGCAGGAAGCCTGTGATGTGCAGGGCTCTTCCACAAACACATTTGCATTGGTGATGCAATTTTGAGGCTTGCGAGGCCGGAGCTTGGAGAGTTTTGTCTTGGCTGAGGAGGAACAAAAGCATTTGGGGAGCAGCTTCCCTGGGACACGGCTCCCGGAGCCCACAGTTTGCACAGCCTGCTGCAGACCCCCCTTCCTCCCGCAGCGCAAACAGGGGCTGGACCTGTTGGTGTGCACCCGCCTCTCCCTCCCACAGGAGCGTGCAGGTCCCAGCTGCGTCCCTGCATGGGACACACACGTGTGCACACATGCAGCCCCTCCAGCTGCACACTCAGCGCTGTCAGGCTGCCTGCCTCCTCCCCTCGCCAGCCCAAGGCCAGGGGGTGGCCTTCATCCTCCTCCTCCTCCTCATCTGCTGCCTGCACATGCCGGTTCCCAGCTGCGCCGTCAGCAGCAGCAAAACGCACCAGAGGCAAAGCTGAGCCATCCCCGCAGCTGGAGAGCAGTCTGTCCTGCCGGGCTGCTGTCCCCAAGAGCAGTCTGTC
>NC_031790.1:3778730-3785435 GCF_001522545.3 Parus major
AGAGCAGTCTGTCCTGCCGGGCTGCTGTCCCCAAGAGCAGTCTGTCCTGCCGGGCTGCCCTCCCCAAGAGCAGTCTGTCAGTCTGTCCTGCCGGGCTGCCCTCCCCAAGAGCAGTCTGTCAGTCTGTCCTGCCGGGCTGCTCTCCCCAAGAGCAGTCTGTCAGTCTGTCCTGCCGGGCTGCTCTCCCCAAGAGCAGTCTGTCAGTCTGTCCTGCCGGGCTGCTGTCCCCACGGCCCGGAGCGCTTCCAGTGGGAACCGGACTGTGAAGAGGGGGCACAGAAAGGGCTGAGCCGGCAGAGGAGAGGCCCCGCACAATAGAGCGGCTCCCCCCTGACCTTGCCTTCCCCGTGAAAGATCTGCAGCTCTCCCCTCCTCCCCACTACAAAGGGGCTCCTTTCAGTCCCTAATTCTGCATTTAGAAAACAAAAGCAGATGCATCCAGTTTAGGTTTGGAGAGGGGGAGGCAAGAGCAAATGCTGAAGAACAAAGAGCTTTCCCTGACAGATCTGACTGACAAAGACTTTGTCAGCTCCATCTCTGGCTGAAAGGGCTGGAGCCCATCAGGGTGCGGGGATGTGGCCGGCAGCTGCCGGGCTCCCAGCCCGGCCGGGCGGAGCAGGGCGTGCGGGACGTGCCCGGCCCCGCGGGCACAGCCGAGTGTGCAATGCACGCTCGTGTTCCCAGACACGCTCCCGGGGCTCGGGCAGGACACACCCGTGTGTCCCCAGGTGGGAGGCAGTACCGAGGGCCGGCTGTGCCCCTGTCACCCTCTGTCCTGCTCCCCAGGACGTGGCTGTTGGTTCCCACTCTCCTCTGGCTGCCGGGCCGCAGGGTTTGCTCTGTGCCCTGCTGGGATTCCAGGTGCTGCCCAGCCTTACAAACCACTTCCCATCCTCTGGAACATCTGGGTCACGGGGAGTGACTTGGCACACTGTCCCAGGGCCGGCATTGGGGTGCAGGGATGGGGTTTGCTCAGCCCTGAGAGAACTCGAGCCCCTCTCACACGCCACTGTCTGGCCAAGACTTTTGGACCCTTTTGCCTTTTTCTCTTCTTGGTTTCATCTCAACACCATAACCTCCCCCACCTGCCACTACTTGACTGCTTCTCTGGGAAACATTTTTTAGGAGCCCTGGCCTGCCAAACTGCCCAAACATCATCTTCCTCATGGAGGTGAGGACCTTCTTCCAGGACCAGAACTGTGGGGCACCCACAGCTGCAGTTTTAGGAGACCTGGCAGGAGCTGATTGAACACCCAGCCTTGCCTTCAAAGCTCCCAGCCCAGCTATTTTTGCCATTTCCTTGACATTAGTGTGGTATCTCATTTTCAATCACAGCTGATAAAAGCTCTCTTCCCCTGCCCCATCACAGGGCTGAGAGTCCTGGCAGCCTCTGCTTGGGCCAGGGCAGCTCCTGCTGGTCCTGAGACCCCAGCATTGGGACCAACCCCTCCAGGCAGTCAGGCAGGAGCTCTGCTCCCTGCGATTGTCACATGCCGAGGGGCTCGTTGAGACATCACATGATATTTTATTGTCTGCAGACTGCAGTCAAGGCAGGCAATTCCACAGCAGTGCTTGTAGGCAGGCCAGCACCACAGCATGTCCCCAGTCTGCCCAGGACAGTCTCCTGCCTCCTCCCCAGACAGAAGGGAGACGGGGGTGAAGGGTGCTCAGGGCTCTGCACTCCCCCAGGTGCTCGTGGCACAAACACAAAGCCTTCCCCACACTGCCAGAGCTGCCAGGTAAAGGGCTGAGCCATCCATCCCAGAAACCAAGAGTCCTGCCAGGCTCAGCTCCCTGCCCTGGGCAGTGCAGGCAGGCACTGCTGATCCATCGACAGAGCACAAGAGATCCTGCCCAAGGGGAGGCCCTGATTTGCTGGGAGGTTTTTGCCCTTGGAAGTGCAGTGGGGATCATCCCCATGGTACAGGATGATTATCTACTGCAGTGCATCTCCTGTACTGGGAGAGCTTGACTTCTGCCCCCGATTGATTTGCAAAGGGAAATTAATGATGTTTGCTTGACATTGCCCCTCTGGCACCGAGGCTGAGCTGCTGTGTGAATGTCATTCTGTTCCAGCCTGGCTTGCTGGCAGGGCTGGGATGTTGAAAAAGCTGTCCCGGGGACCTCCAGCTCTTCCCATCAGTTGCCCTGATGCTCCATTCCTGCCGAGGCTCCTCGGGCTCCGTGGAAGTGCCCACACACCCAGACAGGTTCAGAGACCTGGGGATGGAGCAGGGCATCCCTGGGCTTGTTGCCTGTGGCTTGGGCTCTCTGATGGGCAGACGCTGCTCAGCTGCCCTGGTGACATCAAGACACACCGATGGGACAGCCACTCTAGAGCCAGGGCAGGGCCAGGACACTGCCCATCCTGTCCCCTTGGCTCTGGCCCCTGGGAAATCCTCCTGCTATCTTTGGGTTGGCCCCAAAAGATCTCCAGGGGCAGATAAAGGTGCTGAAGTCCATTAGAGCAGCAACAGCCGCCTCCTCAGGCCGTTATCTTGTCTTCACAGGGGGAGGACACTCCAGATAAGAAATGTCAGTAATTTACAGCCTTTATTGTGATACAGGCACAAGACAAATCACATGGGGGTTCTCCTCAGGTGGAGACTCCATCCCCTTATCACACCCCTCCAGCAGTACCCACAGCACCCATACACTGTTCCTCTCCCTGCTGGGAACTGGGGACTGGTCCCTGCACCTGCTGGGGTCCCTGTGAGCGTCCAGGGGAGGAACAGCCTGGGCTGGTGCAGAGACCTGTACAGATGTGGGATCTGCCTCTCCCATTCCTGTGTGGGATGGTGCTGGCAGCTCTCGCTCTCAAGGCCAGATGCATTTCACCTTCTCGTTACTGCAAAGACACTTGGATAATCTACTAATGGCATTTTCTGCATGCTGTCACTTGGAAGCCCAGCAGCAGCTCTCTCCAGTGGGAGAAGGGCTGTCATTACCCACAGGCCGTGGTTCCTCCCCCACTAGCTGGAGCTGGTTTTTTCTTTCAAGTACTACTTGGATGTTTACAGGGAAAAAAGCCACAGCTGAGGACAAAACAACCAGGGTGAGAACTTTCCCCTGCAGGAGTATAAAGTGAAAGCAGTGCAAAACAAACTCAAACAGGTTTAGCACCTGGAAGGAAGGACCCAACAGCTGGATCCCTGTGCGTGCCCAGGCTCTGATGAATGAGGGATCCAGTGGATCCCATCCCTAGAGCTGCTCTGGAATGGTTGGCATAAGGATGGGAAGCAGGGAGGCCAGAGCAAGACAGAGGGGTGGTTGTAACTGCATGGTGTAACTATGCTGCCTCCTCCCCATCTTCCTCCACCTCACCCAGAGCCTCAGAACCCCTGGGTTTGGAGTTTTTGCCAGTTTTCCCTGCGCTCCCGGCACAGTCCCAGTCCCCTTTAACTCAAGGAGTTTTCTCCCAGTTCTTGGGCTGTTTCCTGTCTAGACAGCCCTGGAGAAGCCACTGTATTTATAGAGCAGGGCAGAGAGCTGTGCCCACTTGCTCTGCCAAAGCCACACGAGCCTGATGCTGCTGGCGAGGCCGGATGAAGATGCCTCCCACACACTGGAAACAGGAGGGGAAGGAAGGCAAAGGAAACCACAGACAGACCCTAAACTCTCTCACCCCTCCAGATTTGTAAATGGCTCCTCTTACCATCCAGGACTGCTTGGATCCTCTTGCCCTTCCCCTTATTCTCTAACAGCCAATTTCCTCCTGCATCCCCCCGGTCCCTGCAGCATCCCCGGGTGGGCAGGGGTGGGACTCAGGAAAAGAACGACTGCAGGGCACTGCCAGGTACAGGTGGCTCAGTCCCCAGCTCTCCCCAGGGTCTCATCCTGACCAGCAGCTCTGGAGCAGGTGGCTGGTGTATATATAGAACAAGAGCTGCACAAGTGCATAAAAGCTTTTAAAATTTGTCTCACTGATTAATTCATTTGGGCTTAATTTGCTGGGGAGGAGCATCCTCCAGTACTTCCACCTGCCAACGTTTGACTTAACTCCCGCTTGTCTTGGCTCCTGAGCAGTGGAGGAGGCATTAGAACCTGTTTTAGCTGATGCTGAAGGACACAGAGCACAACCTGGCTCCGAGGATGGCCCTGGCACAGGTTCCTGGCTCACAGGGGGCTGTTGCAGGGGGGTTTGCTGCCCAAAGGGTGGGCTCTGAGCACTGAGAGGTAACTCAGAGATGGGATGTGGAAAGCCCCTTCAGCATTCCCAGCCTTTCTCAGCCTCTGAGTCCCACAGGCTCCGAGCATGGGGAATGAGAGGAACAGAAGCCAAAGTGGGTTTCCAGGAAGCTTCCCCGTGATGGATTTATAGACATGGTGCCCTTTTTACAGGAGTTCATGCTGAAAACAAGCTGCAGATGCTCTCCTTGGGGTCTCCAGATTTACGGCTGCAGCCTCACAGCTGCGCTCCGGCCCGGGGGTCGGTGGCTGTGCCCACCCCCCCTGTGCTGGGGGCAGTGGCACGGGGCTGAGTCCCAGTGCCTGGGGCAGCCCCCGTGTGTGTCACCCTGCCCCAGCCTGTCCCTGTGCCAGGAATGGGACCGGCAGGTCTGGGCGCTGCCCTGGAGCCGAGTTCCCTGCCCAGCCGGGGACAGGGGTTCCCCTGTGGCTCCTGGGAGATGCCAAGGTGCAGGGAGAGTGTGCTGGGCAGCTTCGGGGCTGGATCTGGTGTGGGACACGGGGTGATGGCTCGGCAGTGGGGGGTTAGCAGTGGGACTTGATGATCTCAGTGGTATTTTTCAACCTGAAAGATTCCTCGATTCTGTGAATTCACCTGGGAGCTGGGTGGCCAAGCTTGTGTAGCTGTGGGGGAGGCAGGCGATGCTCCAGCCTCTGGAATGCCAAGAGCCCCATCACACAGGGGTGACCCTGCTGGGGGTGCCAGCCCCACTGCTGCAGCCCCATCCTCAGAGCTTCAGACACGGCCCTGGCTCGCTACCACAGGCAAACTCAGGCCAAATCATCACACAAATCTCTCTCCCAGGAGCCCCACGGCAGTGCCCGCCCGAGGGGATCGCTCTGCCTGACAGAGTTCTGGGCAAGGCTCTCTCTACCCTCCGGCAGGGCAGCTCCCAGCCTGGAGATGCAGCAGGCAGCACTGCCTGCCCTGTGGCCCTCCTGTCCTGCTCTGCCCCTCCTTGGCTCTGGGGCTCACCCTGTGCCCAGCCACAGGATTTTGGGTGGTTTGGGAGCTCCACAGGTGCTCTGTGTGTGTGGACTCCAATGCTTGGGAGGTGTTCCCTGAAGTACCTGGGGACAACTTTCACCCCAGCCCAGCGCTTCCCATGTTCCTGCCGTGCAGTCAGCAGCTGCAGCCCCAGGAAATGCTGAGCCGCTGGCAACGCCCAGAAATTCCCCAGAACCGCTGTTTTGTCCTGTGGCGAGCAGAGAAGCCATGGAAAGGGTCCCTGGAGCGTGCCAAGTGCTGGAGCAGGGCTTGCAGAGTCTCGGGCTTGCCCTGTCACAGCTCCAGCACCACCAGCACATCCAGCAGGCCCCGGAGCTGGATAAGGTGGGGAAGATTGCAAGGCTGGGGCCAGGAGCATCCTGCCTGCCCTGCCTGTGTGTGGAGCTGTCAGTGCACTGCGCAGACTAAGATTAGCTCTGGGATTGAAGCCGGTGTGAAAAGTGACTCCCATTTTGAATGGCTAAAGCTGCTTTTCTCTCCTGTGCTGCAGGACTGCAGAAGCAGATTCGAGGTTTAATCCCTTCCGCCTGATCCTGCTCGTTAGACATAATGTAATTAACAGGCAAGGAGCTGCAAAGCTGTTTGTGCTCCAGGGTCACACTGGAGAACAACAGGGCACCAACTGCCGCTAGCGCAGGGCGAGCAGCTCAGGAATTTGGGGGGCTCGGCTGGTGTGGAGGGCTCCGTGCAGGGGACACGGGGGACACGTGGCATGAGGGGAGGGACCCTGGCGCAGACAGATGGGAGAAAGAGACACCTGCAAGCCCGAAGGCACCTCCCGTTCCCGTCCTGCGGCTGCCTCTTGGCATATGGCCTTTGGGCTGCGCCACCAAACCCTCCTGGGGCTGGGGCTGGGGCTGGGGGGTCCCAGCACCAGCACCCCCTTGGGGGGATGCAGTGACTCCTCCCCCGACAAAACAAGGGGGGAGAGGTCTGGGCTGGGCAGGGAGCCCCCGGGCTGTCTCCATCACCCCGGCCCCTCCCCACCTGTCGCACTCCAGCTCTGCTGGAATAAAAGGCCCCATTTATTTGAGTTGTGCTAAATAAGTCAGCACAGCCTCACTGGCCTGGCTGAAGACACCCCTGGCTGTCCTCGGGAATGTCCCGGGGTGCCAGCTCCAAAGGCAGCTGTGGTGGGCCTTAGATCTTTATGGCCAGTAAAGGGGTCCGTGGCTAATTTATGCCCCTCCTATAATTTACAGCCTCTTTACAGCTGCTGTAAAATGAGCTATAAATCACAGACAACATCATAGTGCAGGGACAAAGCCCCGGCATCGTCACCTGCCAGTTGGCCGGGCTGGCGGGGGTGGAGCCCACGGCAGGTACATCCCGGCTGCTGCCCGGTGCTGCGAGCGCTGGGGACCCCGGCTGTGGCACCCAGCACTGCCACTCCCCGCCCTCCACTGTCCACTGCCGGGGGCCAGGGGTCCCGGGGACAGAGTTTCCCGTCTAGCACGGCTGGCACGGGAGCGCTCGGAGCGGTGCGGTGCGGTGCGGAGCGCTGGGTG
>NC_031790.1:3786185-3790057 GCF_001522545.3 Parus major
GTGTCGAGGGGCTCTTGGGGCCGGCTGGGGCCGAAGGAAGCGCGGTGGCTTCAGGAGGAGGCGCGGGCAGAGGCGGCTGCTGCTGCCGGTGCCCGCAGGAAGGGCCGAGCCGGTCCCTGACGGGGACGGAGCACCGGGGCCCGGAGCCACGCTGGCAGGACAGGTTTGTGCCAGGGCTGTTGCGGAGCCCTGGGCTCGCTCTGCCGCCTCCCACACGGCACAGCCCGGGCTTCTCCTGCACAGAGTCCCGGGGTGAGTGAGGAGGGAGCTCAGCTGCTGGGGAGGGGGCCTGGCACGGTCCTGTTCTTGTGCCCAGGTGTGGGAACAGAACAGGGGCCTCTGTGGCACTCGTGTGCTGGCATCCAGCACTCACCAACACTGAGCATTGCCAGGGTCGGTGCTGTGCGGTGCTGCTGTGCTGCTCAGGGGGTTCCATAGGGTACAGAGGGGCAGGGTGATACCCACGGCTCCACAGAGCCACACTCGGCCGCTCCACCCCACTGCCGGTGCTTATTTAACTCCTCCAAAGCCCATGTACACTTCAGGATGATGGATGGGTGCATGGCCCTGGCATGCAGCCAGCGGCCTGGGGCCACGTCCTCGGCTTGCACCTGTGTCCTGTTCCTAAAAGCCAGCCTTGGCTCTGGTCCTCCTCCTTGCCCAGGCTCTAAATAGTGACCTGCTCCCTGTGTTTCTATATATATATGTGTATTTATGTGCACCAATTACAAACTAGAGCAGTGTGCAGGAAAACACAGTGGGTGTTTTAGGTGACAAATGTTCTGGAGGGACAATGGCCCAAGTTTGCATCTGGTATGACAGCTTGGAGGCACCTGGCTGTTGCCTGGTGGAGTTGGAGCCCAGTTTGAATAAAGATGAAGAGGATGGGATTCCTCCCAGGCCTGGGAAGAGCGGGGACCTGCAGTGTTGGTGGCTGGAGGGACAATGGGAGTGCCCAACATGGGACTGGCAGAGGGACAGGGAAGATGGAACGAAAGCAGTGGCAGCGCTGCCACCAAGGGCCCCAGGGGGATGGAGCAGCTCAGGCTCCGCAGGGATGTCCTGCCTGGAGCCCTGTGCTGAACCCAGCAGGGCTCTGGCAGCCGTGCCAAAACCAGAGGCAGAGGGAAGAGGGGAATGGTTTGGCTCTCAGCTGCCAGACCACAGAAATATTAGGTGGGCAGGAGGGGACTGCCCAGGGACATGTCCGGAACTCTCCAGCCGCAGTGGGCTGCGCTCGCATCCGGCATGGCAGGACACTGAGGAGGAGCGGGCTGGGCCGGGGCTGCTGGAGTCAGGATGCTGGGAGGCATCTGGGGCTGGGCCGTGGAGTACATTTCTGAAATGTTTTAGGTTATTCTGGTTAAAAAACAACAAACCAGAAAGTGAAATTTTATCTGTGAGAGAGAATGTGAAATTTCAGTAAAAAATCTGCAGATGTTGTAGCTGGGTTTGTTTTGACCCAAAGGCTGGGTCGGTGTGGGAACACCCCAGTGCCTTCCCACTGCTACTGGTACAGGAGCAACCTGCCCCCCTCTCCCATTCCCACACAGCTCAGGCTGGGGCAGCAGCTCCTGTCCTCCTCCAGGTTGTTTTTTATAATCTGGGTCCTTTGCTTTTTCCTTTGTTAGGACAAAGACTCCAGCAGTGTCGAGTAATCCCTGCAGATGCTGCAGCTGCCTGGGCACCTGGGAAGCTGCCACTTGGCTCCAGACTCTGGCAGCTCCAGGAGAGGGAAGCAGCCAAACCCTTTCCTGGCAAAGCTGCCCTGGCAGCGGTGCTGGAGCAGGGG
The DNA here is from genome assembly GCF_001522545.3 of Parus major. Taxonomy (NCBI): domain Eukaryota; kingdom Metazoa; phylum Chordata; class Aves; order Passeriformes; family Paridae; genus Parus; species Parus major. The sequence continues at coordinate 3,787,978 of NC_031790.1, forward strand.
CTGTGCTGCACAGGCTGTGAGGCACGGAGGTGACCCAGCCCTGCCACCCTTCCCGTGGCACACAGCGCTGCCTCTGATGGGTGCCCTGGCATGGCCTGACCCACTGTGAGGAGCTGAGGGCTCGGGCCTGGGGCTTGGAATAAAGCCCAGTTTGGCCACGGCTCTGTCCTAGCCCTGTAGAGCTGGAACTGGGGCTGCACTGGGCTGAAATCCAGCATGAGGTGCAAGGCAGCATCACATCCCAGCAGTGCCCGCAGCTGGACCCTCCAGGGGTTCCATGGACAGGATGGGGCCCCTCCGCCTTGATTTGCCCTGGGGAGGAGGAAGTGTGCACAGGGCGTTCCCGCAGGTTTGTGCTTCCAGAGCAAAGCTCCTAATTATAAGGGCCGCCCTGCACTGTAATTTAAGATGAACTCAACAGACATGTCTAATTTGTGGCTGGGAACAGATTTAACCTGCAGGATGGGCACCAGGAACCTGCCAGGCTGGCCCCACAGCGAGCTGGGGGCGCGGTGTCGCTTGGCTGTGGATTGGAGGCACAGCCTGGGCTGCAGGGCTGGTGTGGGCAGCAGGGAGCCACAGCCACAGCCCCGGGGTGCAGCCTCCACTCAGGGCTCCCCCAAACGCTGAGCAAGGCAAGGGATGCCCCACAGCAGCCGGGCTGGGGAGAGGCTGCTCGGCCTCCCTGGGGCTCTCCAGGGCTCTGGGGAGGCACCGGGTGTGTCACTGGGCTGGGGGAGGTCCTGCCGCTCTCCCTCCTGCCCTGGCCTGAAACAGGGCAGGGAAAGAGGGATGCAAAGGGTAAACGGTGTCACAATAGTTGCAGGAGGGACAGAGGGAAAATCAACAGGCATGCTATTGGAAGCCACCCCAAGTTTTCCAAGCACGCTGCAGTCCGGCACTGCAGAGGCTGCTCACGGATTCCCAGCAGCAGAGGCTGCTCCCAGCACTTTTCTGCTGAATTATTGAACAGTGGCGCTGTGTTGCTGTGACACCCCAGTACCTGCTGCGGCTCTGGCAGCTGGAGCTGATGAGCTGCCATGTCCTGATCCCTGGACCAGAAGGTCACGGCTTCCAACAGCAGAACCTGTTTTCCCTTCTCTGCTTTGCCTCAGCAGCAGACAGCTGAAAACACTCTTCTCCCTGGAGCATGACCCACCCTTCTGGAAACCTGTCCATCTCCCAGGTGAAGCTCTCTGCTCTGCACCGGCAGAGCCGCTCGCAGCACGGCAGAGCAAGGGTGAGCAGATCCATCCCAGGAAAGGGCTGGCATGGACTGCATGGTCCTGGTGTGGGGCTGCCTGCGCTGCTCCAGGAGTTTCCATCCCTGGAGGGGCAGGGGTGCCACGGGACCCTGCAGAACCGGCCCACAGCCCCGGCAGGACGGGATGTGTCCAGCCAGGCTCGCTAGACTGCTCCTAATGGGATCAGCTCTGGCTAATGCACAGGGCACTCCAAGACATCATCCCTGTGCTCACCAGCTCATTAAATAGGAAAAGGGAAATGAAGAATGAAGAGCAGAGTTTGTGGGGAGGGAGGAGGTCGGGGGCGATGCTGTGCTCTGTCTGCAGGAGCAGCAGCCCCAGCAGTCACACAAACCTGGGCTGTTTTCACTCCTGCAAGTGAAACGAATGCATTATTTACAGGACATGAGTAAAGCACCCAGGGAAGCACTCCAGAGCAGCTCTCTCCTTAAATACAGGAAATTATTTGAAAACACTTAAAGTCTGTGGGTTCACAGATTTGAAAACACCATGAGGTCAGTGTGCCTCGGCCTGGCTGATGGGTCTCCTGCAGCCCTCCACAACACCCAGAGATGGAGTTATTGCTCCCTCTCCCTCCTCCCCCATCGTCGTCTCTCTCACAAGCATGTGCCGGTCCCCAGGCAACCCCCGAGTGCTGCTGGCTGCCGGCTCTGGCTGTGCCATCTATTTTGTGCTTTGATTGAAGAGCTCTCCAGTGCCCGGCATTTGCTGCCCACGGAGGCACTTACTGCAATCAGGGAGGCACTTAGCTCCTTTTGATTAGCTGAGCAGAGCACGGGCCCTGCCCCGCCTCATCAGCCTGTGGCAGCACCCTG